>NC_090064.1:12041971-12280516 GCF_038355195.1 Osmerus mordax
CACTTCCTTGATGTATGACTATGTTAAGCCTGTGTCCTGCACCTCACTTTCACCAACCGTCTCTGGAGGAGGGGATCTCTCACTGAATAGCTCCTCCCAAGGTGTCTTCCATTTTTTCGCCTCTAGTGAGTTTTTCTGGGAGTTTTTCCTCGTCTTCCTTGAGGGTTGAGGTTGGTTGAGGGGCAGTTCTATGGGTGTATGTGACATTGCTTGTAAAAATGGCTATACAAATCAATTTTGATTTGATTTGATCACGTGGAGAGCTCTGCTCGTTTGATTCATTTATAGAGACATTAACCAGTGGTACTGGATTAGATTAGTTTGAGAAGAGGCTTTTTTGAGATGAATGATCATGTGTTTCCTAAAAGGAGGTTCCAACTCTCCGGTCTTTGCTTAACTATGATTACATATAACATGACATTTAACATGACAGTGGATGTAGTGATGGAGACAAGTGTGCTCTGTCATGTGCTCTCAACTTAGTTTGTCTCATCTGAGACTTTTAAGTAGAAAATGATATGAGACGCTCCACTGACAAGGGAGTTGTGTTCTATTCTTAATTTTGTTCTGAGAGGAAGAGAGCAGTTTTGTCTCCTCTCGTCACCTCCCTCCATCTCTGGCTATAAAACCAGTCTGGTCCTTACTCGGAGGTGTGAAACTCTCCATCTGTCTGATCTTCTCATCCTCAGCCAGCCTGACACAGCCTGTGAGTACCTTGTCAGTGGTGTGTGTCGTCAGTACTTCTGTCTGTGGTATACATGATCAGTGCTATCTAACCTGAGACTGGAGCCAGATAGGATTCCTCTGAACAATAGTGCTCATTCTGAAGCTGACAGAGGAAGGTTGTATTGTTTGCATTGAATATTTAAGCCAACATATTGCCACATGTTGGAGGGTGGGTGGTTTTTAGGTATTGAGATGACCTGAAAGATTGATTGTAGACAGTTTCCCTGGTTGATTCTTACTGTGAACTTCCAAATGTCCAACTTTGTGTTTCAACTCTAAACGTCTTTCCTTTGTGGAGCAGAATCATGAGCAGGAACTACATGTCCAAGTTTGATGAGCTCCGCAAGGGGGACTACCTGTGGTCCAACAACAAAGAATATAAGGCAGTGTTTCAGGTGAGACAGACAGAGAGATGTGTACAGCTATTATTATCAAACGATGAGTTCTGTTTGCAAACCTAGGATGGGTGTTGGTTTAGGTTGGTTACGGTGGATGAGGATAAGGGTTCAGGTTGGTTTAGATGCAATTCTTCGGGCGTGTGTGAATCCCTCTGTGGCATTGCTTGTAAGAAGGTACCTCACGATTCGATAAAGAATGGATTCCCGAATTTTAAGAGATTTTTGAAAAAAAAGAAAAGAACAAAAAAGAAAAGAAAAACAAACATTAAGAAAATCGATTCCCCCACCCCTACTATCCAATATGTAGCCCTGATCTACATGACAGACTTTCGATGAAGATTTTCTGTCCTTGTTCCTCCCACACTCTCTCTCTTTGCGCCCTACGTCTCCCTCTTCTTTTCTTCATCCAGGAGGACGGTAACTTCATCATCTATGGCTGGAAGTCCATGTGGAACTCGGACACCGCCGGCCAGCACGACGCCTGGCGCCTGTGCATGCAGGACGACTGCAACCTGGTGATGTACAAGAGGGACGACAAGGCCATGTGGCACACCAATACCCACACGTCCAACGGCTGCCGGACGTGTCGCCTCTGGCTCAGGGATGACGGCACCATGGTGATCGAGAAGGACGGCGAGGAAGTGTGGTCCTCTGCCATGTCACGCGGACAAAAGTAAAACCGCCCCAATGATTTTTCAAACAATAAACTACAGTTGTCACTGAAACCGTTGCTTGTTCTGTTTCTTTTCATGTGTGGGGGGGACATGTCAACATGTGAACAACATAGATTGGGTAAAATGTTTTGCATCTCATGGAAGTTTCCAGATTAACAATTGCCCTGCCGTTTTTCTGTGACACCATGCCAATCAAGTTTTTTTTTCAGTCACATAACATCCATGCTAAACCTAGAGTAAAAGTTCTGTGGACTAGACATTGTCATAGCAAGGGGGGGGGGGGAACCTGAAGCTTAGATGTCCCACATTACCCAATGTCCCAGATTACCTGAATTCACCCTACATAAGAAATAGGCCACAAGTGATGCTTTTCTATAAGCTCTTTGTGAGCAATATGCATCAATCAAAATGGTACGAATTCACCAACGACACTTCAAATACTTCTAGAAATAACCTGGGCCTGTACACACTCCGAAAAATGTTTCGCCTAAGGCATAAAACAAGTTTAGCCAAGCACACACATTCCTTCCAATTATGTGTAAAGCTTTAAAACAAGTTTATACATACTCATGTCTCACAGTAAGTAATGGGAACATTGTTTCCATGCAGCTGCATGTGTTGGAATACACAACCATGTGTACCGTATCCTTTTCAAGAAGGATCATCTAACAGTCTGCTAATACTCTGTGTACTGTTTAATTTAAGAGTTATTTGTTAATTAAATGCCTCATCTTACAAGCTTATGTAATTTATTGCAACACAAGAAAAGCTACATTACAGTAAATCTCTTTCACTCCATTTTTTTATTGGCTGATATGTTGACTAGGACTTGAACTCCGTTACCTCTCACTAATGTCCATTGCCGTTGGACCTTGATGAAAACATGTGAGGCAGGCAAAGAAGGCCAGCCATACCCCTGAAACATCTACAGACACACAGTTGTTACTGAGTCAGCAGAGATGAGGAGCTACTTGTACTCACAATTAGACTTCACAAACAGCCCATCCTTCAAACTGAGAGAGCCTCATCTGATGTGTAATGTGCCCTGTGTCCTTTGTAAGTGACGGTGCATGGCATCGCGTTGTGAAATTACATTACTTTAAACTCTGAAATATAATGTTCTAGTAAAGAGGTCAGTCAAACCAGAATGTGGACAGAATGCCTGTACCATGGCTGAATGATTCCAGATTATATGAAGGTTTATTGTAGACAGGGCTGCAGCACATCAGTAGTGTCAGTATTTGGGATCCTTGTCTGCTTGGCATGCCATTTTTATCAAACTAGAAACACATATTGTGCAATAATATTTATTGACACCCCTACTTTGAATATTATTGCACACAAAGATGAACATTTGGTGCACTTTTTCAATGATAGACTGAAACACCGTGACATCAGTGTCTCAAACTTAATTATTTATGATATTGTTAAGACCTTCACTGTAGTAAGTGCAGAGGAGAAACTAAAAGGGACATACAGTACCTAACAAAGTATTTTCATTTTTTTAAATAGTTTTAGGGTTGATTGAAGTCCATACATGACCTCGTGGTCCAGCTTCCAGCACTATTTCTTTTTCATTTGAGGTGATTATAATCTTTGATCATGTGTTGAAGAAAATATCTCTGAAATGTCTCGGACACAGTTTCTCTCAGACAAACCATGTGCTACCAATAAACATAATTACAATTTACACATCTTTGAAGCGCTATCCAAACATTTTAGTGCTTTTTTAATAGCCATGGTTCCAAATTACATTAGCCTGGGTGTACTCCTCCAAATTTCTTCTCTGTAGACTTGTGTGTAACATATTTGATTATAGCTTTACAGAGAGTGTTCTACATCTCAGTGGTCTTTTCTTTGGCTGCTGGCTATATAAGCTGACTGAGTCTGAATGAAGGACACTTCACCCAGAACTCCAGATTCTTCAGGCTCTCCAAGTCCATTCCAAAACCACCCAGAACTCCAGATTCTTCAGGCTCTCCAAGTCCACTCCAGCCTGTGAGTATGTTGTTGGTCTCATGCTGTTACTCCCTCTCACATGCTCTGTCTTTTTCTCTTTCTCTGTCCCTTCTCTTATAGAAGCTAAGTGTAAGTGTAGCTAGGTGTAAATGTTTTTTTTGCAGTGTCCTGTGTGACCCTTAATGTAACCAACCACTTTTGATTTTTTTCTTCACAGAACCATGAGCAGAAACTACATGTCCAAGTTCGATGAGCTCCGCAAGGGAGACTACATCATGTCCAACAACCATGAGTGGAAGGCTGTCTTCCAGGTGGGCGCCTGGGACAACAACTGAACTATTTTTTAAACTGCCTTTTCAGAATCACAATGAAACCAACCTTGTGAAATAGTTCACTTCTGCTGGACTGTTTGTGTGCTCTTGAATCAAGTTTGACCATTAACCCTCTCTCTATTTCTCTCCTTCTCTCTTTTCATCTCTTTCTCTCTCCCCCTCCCTCCCTCTCTCCTTGTTTTATGCATCCAGGAGGACGGTAATTTCATCATCTACGGCTGGAAGCCCATGTGGAACTCAGACACCGCCGGCCAGCGCGACGCCTGGCGCCTGTGCATGCAGGACGACTGCAACCTGGTGATGTACAAGAGGGACAACAAGATGATGTGGCAGACAAAGAGCCAGGCCTCCGGGGGCTTCAAGATGTGTCACCTGCACCTGCGCAATGACGGGACCATGGTGGTGGAGAGGGACGGAGAGGAGGTGTGGTCCTCCGCCCAGTCGAAGGGCTTCAAGAACTAAGCCCGCTCAGCTCTGCTTAGGGAAGCAGCACTTACACCTAAAGTAACGGTTTTTCCATCACTGCATCATATATAACTGTTATTTAACTGTTTCTCCCTTGACTTCTGTTCAATAAAGAGCATCACAAACCTGAGTTTGCGTCTTGCTGCTTCTTTCACTTCTTTGATAATCAGCCTAAGAAGTACTTCTTAGGCAACAGGAGATAGTTGACATCCACAATCAGGGTCCCTGTTTTGAAGATGGAATAAACGGTGGTTTTAAGGGGGACGGAGTTAAGAGGTTATGGAGCCAATCCGAAAAATTATTCATAAATAAGATCAGGAGATACCTGTCTGAGCATTCCACCCAGCTGCTAGTCCAAGCATGAGTCCTCTCCAAATTGGACTACTGCAACTCGCTGCTCGCCGGTCTCCCAGCATGTGCAACCTGCCCCCTCCAAGGGATTCAGAACGCAGCAGCCTGCCTGGTCTTCAATCTACCCAGACGCTCCCATGTTACCCCGCTCCTCATCTCCCTCCACTTGCTTCCCATCACGGCCCGTATTAGATTCAAGACTCTAGGTTCTGACCTTCCGAGCGGTGAACGGGACTGCACCCAACTACATCAAGTCTCTCCTCCAGCCTTACACCCCCACCCGCCACCTTCGGTCTTCTTCTGACAACCGTCTGGTGGTCCCACCTCTCAAGAGCGCCCGCTCCCAACCCAAGCTCTTCTCCTGTCTGGCCCCCAAAGAGACACTGACTGTCTCCCCACCTTCAAGAAAAGGCTCAAGACGCACTTGTTCCGGGAGTGCAACGGTACTTAGGAATGATTTGCTGGAACTGTTGTTAGTTTCCTCCAGAAAACAATGACACTTATTGAGGGACTTGTTGCTCCTGTTGGTTAGTTGTAACTGATTTAACTTATTGTAATCGCTGTGAATTATATTATGGTTGCTTACTTATCTACAGGAACACTCTTGCACTTCTGAGGTTCATGTTGTTTAATTGTAACTTGTTAACTACATGCTCTTATGGTTCTTCCCACTGGCACTTATTTTCTCTTCACAATGTATGCTTCATGTTTTGGCTCCCCACAATGTTTTTGGGGCTATCTCGTTGTTCATGATCATTGACCTATGCACTTTTGTAAAGCTCTCTCTTGGAAGTCGCTTTGGATAAAAGCGTCTGCTAAATGAATACATGTAAATGTAAATGTCATAGATGTGATACTTGACAAGCTGAAATGATTCACCACAAAGAAAAACATTGAGTTCACCTTTTGACATGTCGAGGGTCGAGTACGCCGCTTGCCAATCAACAGCCTCATGAGGTCAGTCTGGTCTGCAGCTCTGGTCTCGATGCGCCAGGCGCATAGCTCGTCTAGACACCCCCATTGTCTCCCACGCAGCATCTTGTGCCAAGTGTAAATCTCATTAGCAGTGTGAGGGAGAGGTAAAGCCGAGGCTCAAAAGCTCTTCTCACTCAGCTCTAAAAATAGAACAAGACGTGATTAGAAGGTTGGCAGGTGAATGTCTTATTTTGAGTTTATTTTCTGTAACGCTGCGAAATCTTAAAGGGTCAAGGGGTTGTGAGATTCCGTTTCTTACACATGTTCCAGCTTTTAGGCCTTGAACAGATATTTTAATAGGGAAGAAAAATACACCCAACAGAAACACAACAAATAAAGTTTCTTCATTTTTATATAAATTGAATGTTAGTACATTTTAACCTATTGTTTATCATGTCTTTCAGAGTCGTGTGTGACTACCACTAGATGGCATACAAAGCTCTGCTCACTATTCCCCAGGGACTGAGCAGTCAAGGGGGTATATTGCTGTAGCTATACAGTTGTACCAATATCCTAAACCTATCATGCTTTCTTTGGGTTTGAAGAAAAGTATGGAACTATCGAAATTAATCAAATCTATTGTATTGGTTGAATCGCATTCATACTACTACTTCTTCATTGACACAACCTGACAACCACTTGCTGTTTCAGAAAATAACATTATTCTCACAGTGTCAAGGGATTTATGTTGCTGAATTTGAATCTCTTAGGTTTCTGCTTGGAAGAACGGGGAAGAAAAAAAAAAATCCAGCCCCAAACAGGCAGCATAATAAACAGTGTTGTTCCTGCCCAGAGTGGTGTCCAGTTCTCAGAATTACTGCCAACTCTGGCACTTTTACCACCATCAGTTTTCCATGACTGTTCCTTTTTCTCTCTCCCAGCCTCTTGTAAAAAGCTAAGGCCTTTTTACTTCCCCTGCACGCTGCTTCAAGTGGAATAGAGACCCAGTGTCTAAGCAAGCTTCCAGTCCAGCCCCCCACTGTAGCCTAATATAATTAATGTGGTGTGTTGGGTGTCTGTAGGCATATGATCAGTACTTGATCACAATGCTGAAAGGACTTACAGTAGGAGGAAGCACTCTGTTGCAAAGATCTGGTAATGTAGTTACAAGGTAATGTTGTAAAAGTACTTGACATTATGTTGACCAAGCTTAGAGGCTGCTGCTTACGCAAGGTGGCTAACAAATGCAAACGCTCACACACATACACACACACACACTTTAACATATACTGTATGCACGCACATGGGCACACACAGCCATCAACATTCAATCAAAGCACCCTCACACAGACACAGATAGCAGTCACCCTCTGGCCTACTTGGCTATTACTGCAGAAGAATCTCCTTCTTCTCCAGTGACGTGAACAAGGTTAAAGCTTTTTACGTGTGTGTCACATCCCTGTGTGATAGAGTTGCTGTTAACTCTATGGAGACAGCGTATTTCTTGTATTGGTCATAACAGCTAAAGCTGAAAAGCATGCAGGCTTGAAATGAATAATTCTCGGTTGCCATTTTGTTGAACTGCATTCAGGTCGGTGACTGACATGTCTAACTCCTATCTGACATGAAAACATCTTGTTTCAGTGACAGCTAAATACTTTCACCCCCATATACTCTGGCAAGTCTGGCACATACACTTTAGATTAGCAGGAACGCCCATCGCAATGTTATTCATAGATATCTCAAGGCTCAACAACCGTATTACGGTACAGGCAACATTGCGCAGCTGTTCTTCACTTTACGGTATCCCTCTGCGCTGGGTTGCTGGAGAGGAGCCTTTGCGTTCTCAGCGAACACAATGACGCGTATTTGAGATGTTAGAAATTACTTCATTCCATAGATGGGGAAGATTAATGAAGATAGGGAGAACTGAATAGACTTATTTTAAGCCTACGTTTTTGTTTTTAATATATAGCTTTATATTCCTTCAGTTGGCTACGTGGGAATTGTAAAGGGACGCGATAACAAAAACATTTCGCAATCCATTTTACATGCAGTTCAGCGCGCGGAATAGACAGGGACAATTTCCGAATGATTCTCACTTTATTATAGGCCTACTCTTACGTCCTGCTGAAGAAGAGTAGTGGTCTGATTGTCCGGTTGACATTTCAATGGTGATAAGTGGGAAAGGCATTTCTTTACAATATTTTGCTACCACTTCTCAGTGCAAGATGTTTTGAGTGCCGAGGGCTATAAAAGCAAAACGGCTGGTGTCGTGTGGAATTGTACTGTCTGCTCAGACAGCTGCAACGTCTGCAATAGAATTTGCGAGAAAAACCAACAGGGAAGAATCTTCAATTACGGAATACAATGACTATGTCCGTCCCGGAGAGGAATTCGGGGTCGGAGGGAAAGGAGGAGGAGAGCGAGGATGAGAGCGAGATCCTGGAGGAAAGCCCATGCGGACGCTGGCAAAAACGGAAAGAGCAGGTAGACAGTTTATTGCTGCTCTCTGCATAGCTTATCCTTCTGGGCAGTCATTTCCAATTTGGGATATAGGAAACGTGATATAATCTGCTTGTGACATGGATCCTATCGTAGTCTGGCTCCATTGCCAATCCGAAATATGTGATATTCATCTTATCCAAAGTGTACAATTGTAAATGCCGTATGGCAATATGTGTATGGTCTTATACATGGACAGCAGAATAACAGGTTCAGGAACCGTATGAGGCTATAGGCCAGGCCAGGGGATAGAAATACGACAGCTTTGTCGAACCAACGCAGGATATGAATGGTTTGGTCTACTAGGGCTATTTAACCCTTTTAATTTCCCGCCCTTCAATTGTTGAGTTTTTTTCTTCCTGGAGAAGCATTACACCTTTATGTTAGAAACACAGCTCGGTTAAATGTTGGCTTGTTGAAGCAACAAAAAGGGTGCTGTCTACCGGGCGACCGTTACAGTATGGAGATTGTTATGATCTCGATATGGACCCGAAACATGCCAAACGTTTACTGTATTTTTACGACTGATACGGACATGTTTGTGATATTTAGTGTGTGACGTGATAGACGCCCAGTTCCATCTCACCTTCTGTGGGTCTTATGTCCGTAATGTTACAGCAATGCTGCTTGTCCACCACAGTATGTTGTGTTTGTCTGTTGAATGTTGATGAGAGTTTGAACAATAACTTGAAGCAGCGTTTACAGAAGAGTAAGAGATGCCATCAGTCGAGGGAGTGCTGTACAATGTGATAAGGGCGTTAAACGGTTTTAAGGTTATCTTTATTCTACACATGGAGCCACTACGGCAACTTTAATCAGCTGACCTCACTGTCAGACACAGGATCATTCTTATGGCATACACGTTGACCAGCTGCAGAGATGGTTGATCGCTTGCACTCACACACACACAAATTATCAGCACCAGCACGGCCCCTCTCAGTGTTTTTCCAATCATTGATTACCCGTCAGTGTGTTTTGTTGTTTCTGGGTCACCTCCCCATCCCTCACACACACACATACACACAAACACAAAGTCTGTGAGATGCAACACTGTCCTAATTTCCACATGGCAGTATTACTTACTCTACAAATGTTACAGTTGATAGGGGTTTCATTCATGTCTCACCTACTAGCCAACTCATTCACACAATGGTGTCTTACCCTCCCAGCTGCCTGGACTCTGGCTGTGCCCTGTACAGCAGATGTACTATGGTTGTAAGTAACACACCCTCGTTTAGTGTTGTTTAAATATATAACTAGTACTTAGCAACATTAGAAAACGACGTGATTTCACTGTTTACATGCTGCATTGCCCCTCTGCTCTTTGCCTGTTCCTGCAGTCTCAAGTGTTTGTGTCTTCACAAGAGCAAACCATGATCAGTTATATATTAGATAGCTAAGTCACCAGAGGAAAGTTTAGAATAGATTATTGGGTTTCTTTTATGTAGCTCTGCCTGTAAACAAATCTCCATGGATAGAGAGCTAGTCACGTGGTAGGCACATGTTATGGTTGCTACTCTGGCTGTAATAACAGTGGGTGTGTTGGATTACGTAATGCCGTTTCCTGAAGAGTTGGTTGGCCCCTATTAACCTACCACAGTCATCAAACACTGCATTGATTTCACTCAGCTTGCTGCATGCTGGCCTGTTGAAGCTGTGCTACGACACTTTTACATGGGGCCCATATGCCGTCTGTTGTTGGCTACGGCAGCTCAAATCAGGGTTTTTCTTTTTCATTGACATCAGCATGAAGGCAAAAAGTTCAAACAAGATGTCAGGGCTAAAGACCTTTCTCAATGTCGTAAGAGGACAGAGGAAATTTTGTGTCAGTCAAAGCCGAGATCGATACTGTGTGTTGAAGGGATGGATGAAGTCACCCCCTTCCTCTTTGGCCTTTTCCGACCTCAGCCAATCAATTGCGCTGTTGTCGAGTGACAGACAACTGAAGTTTCTCATTTAACAGCAAAAGGGCTTTATCTGTGGCTTGCCTTGTGTAGCTCTCTCTTTCAGCTCATTGTATCTTTGCTGCCCTCTGGCTTCCCGGATGAATCCTCTCTTGCTCATTTCATACTGCGTCCTCACCCCAAACCTAAGCCTGGACTCAACGACTCAGCAACTCATCTCCATTGCCAGTGATTACACAGCTATATCCTTGATGAATCACTGTGGGATCGCGGAGTTTTGTTCCTGCCTGTCTCTTGGGTTTGCACACACAGGAGAAACCCAGAGCACATGACAAAGACGATGTCTTTGGCTGTCCCAACCCCCCCCCCCCCCCCCCACCCCCCTCCAAAACAACCCATCTTGCCTCATCTGTAAATGTTGAAATCCTGACTTCCAGGTCAGACTAGTTCTTTGCTCTTCCATCGGCACCATTAGCAGGGAAATACTACTTGTGCAGTCTTGGTGGCTGTGCCCTTTATAGTGTTCTCTCACCAAGTCAAGGCCTGTGCCTTGGACTAGCATGTCTAATGAGAGAGACAGAGGGAGAGAAAGTCAAACACACACACAGAGTGAGAAAGCTGTATCTGTATCCAGGCAGGCGGTACTACCACAGGACGGAGGAGGACTGCATGAGAACAGAATGGAATAGGCCTCTCGATGACAGAGCTTCCACACCCCCTCTGGCCTGAACCCCCCCCCCCCCCCCCCCCCCCCTGAGCTGATGACCCCTCCCCACCCCACCCTGCAATCTGGAGGAAGCCATTAGCGGTCACATGCTGGATGTGTGGGTCGACACTCAAGAGATGTTGGAGCTGCATCTTTCCTGCATCCATTTATGCATTGTCATGTTGGGGGGGGTAGATTGGAACGCTGTGATGGATTATCTCAGAGGGAATCTGTCTAAGCAGAGGAATGAGTGAGTCTGATGACTGACACACATATTCTATTTTCTCTGCGAAGGCGAGTTACCCAGAGTTCAATTCAGGTGTGACTTTGAGTATGCATTTCTCCATGGCAACTTCTGATTCTGTCGTCAAGCGGGTTTTGATGTCATTTAGTTGTATAAGGCGAGAGATTAAGTGCATCTTACCAATCAGGAGCAAAATGGCTTACATCATTTTACTTCACAGTTTCTAAGATAGTAGAACGTTAATTACTATCATTAATATTTCATGAACATGTAATCATGTACTAGATCGTTTGAACACTTTATTATCTAGAATCATATCTGCAGGTTCCAATCGAGAGCTGAAGTGTAACATTTCACTACAGTATGTTTACACATTGATGCTGACTTCTGTCCATGGGTTACGTCCTCAAGTCGTCAGGACAAACGTCAGGGTCAAAGCCACAGGTATGGCCGTCGCTGTAAACCCTTGTCATGTCACGGCTGGCAGTAAGTGCTGCCTCGCTTCAGGGGATCTTTCTAAGGATCGACAAATTCCTAATGACACAGGCCCGCTGACCTCGCTCTGCCTGGCCGTCAGACTGGGACAGCTGCACCACTGGAATGACACCTGCTCAGATTTCTTCCCGAGGGGAAACGGGGAGAAGCGCAGGCCATCGCCTCCACACTCCTGTTGATGTAGTTGCACGTCCTGTCCTGCCCGGGGCCAGCAGGGCACCCTGTCAGCCTCGTGTCTGCATGCAATGCTTATGCAGAAGCACTCAGCAGGAAGAAGTCTGCTGAAGTTTGATCTGACAATCCTTGACTGTTTGTATTTCACGGTGTTACTGTAAGCGTAGCCCGAGGTTTAAGATGATTGAATTACATTGCCACATGAGAGAATCTGCTGGGCTGCCCGATTCTGGAAATTGGTAGAAACCTTTTTTTTGTTGGTGCATTTGACAATGTAGAGCCTTTTAACGAGGTGCCTAATGGCTCCAACAGACAACATTTGAATTAGAAAAGTATAGAAGGAGAACTGGGCAGCTGGAAGCTGAACAGAATTCTAGCGGCTAGAATGAAGAAGATCATGTACAGTATGTGAAGGCCTATGGTTTCATATTCATATCATAACTGCATGTGGTGTGTGTTGGCTTTGAATGATAAATGTTAAATTATTATCTCTTTGTTGACAGGATATTTCTCATATAGACTTATGGTCAGTGTGTGTGTGTGTGTGTGTGTGTGTGTGTGTGCGCGTGTGTGTGTAAGGGGATCACTAATTCCCGTTCTTGCCTCCCATGTACCACAAGATTTATGAATGGTTTTATCTCACTGTGGCGGAGGTGTGTTATACTAGTATCAGAGTATCCGAGCGGTTCAGACAGATATCTGATCACCCCTCGCATGCTACAACTGGTGCAGGCCAGAATGTGTGTGTGTTATATGTCAGACCTGGTTCAATTATAGACATCAATCACATGAAAGAATTTAAAATTACTTGAGGTGCATTTGACTTGCTTCACAGTTGGCACACAGATCAAATATGAACCATCCAGTATTGTCCTGTTCATATTATGAAACTGACCTGTGCGTGATGTGTTTTATGGCCCTATTTTTATGAGCCAATTTCAGCTGTGCACTTCCTAGCTCCAGGTGATCCTCTCACCTTCCCATTGATGCTGTTCTGCTGTATATGCAACCCCACAGAAGTGTGTAACCTGGAAACATGCACATGGCTGTGACCAGTTTCAGGGATGTTGACCACCACTGTAGGTTAGCCTCGGGCTGTGAGTCTTCCAGCAGGTACAGGGAATCAGGCTGTAGTCTAATACCAACACTGGCCCATGTCCATAATGGGCCTGTCATGGTCCTTGGGTTTTCCTGGGGGTGCTGTTTCTGCGAGAGAGACAGAGAGAAAGAGAGACAGAGAGAGAGAGAGACAGAGAGAGAGAGAGTGGGAGAAAGAGAAAGAGAGAGCGTGGGTGTGTTTGTGCGTAAGTGAGAGTCAAGAGAAAATAGAGAAGAAGTAGAGAGACAAATGGTAAAATAGAGAGATAGAGCGAGCAGAGAAAGATAGAAAGAGAGAAGGAGAGATAATAAGTAATCCTCATGGGTTAAGATGTGTGTTTTTGTCAGGTGCACAAGTGTGGTTTTTGTTGCCAGGACACAACATGAAGCCGTCTCTGTGGCGTCAGCTGAGCCAACCAGATGGCCTTCAGAACACACTATTATGGGATGTCATTAACCATTACCCACCTCCCTGTCTCTCCCATGCTGCTGATTAAATTGCCTTTCCTATCTGATCAAGGTCATGCTCACTGGATCTGAAGAAGGTTCAAATTATAGCTGTTCTCTTCAGTCCTTTGGTAGGTGATGAATGTGTGGTTGCGGTTGTCTTGAGGCCTCAAAAGATTCCATTAAGTTGTTGACCACATGGCTTCTGTGGATCTGGTGAAATCGTATTGAAAGTGAAATATGAGAGAGCAGCATCCATTGATGAACCTCCCCCCCCCACCTCTCCCAGGCATCAGATGTGATGTTGGGGGAGGGGGAACTACCTGTCCTGCCAGTGTTTCCATCATTGCCTCTGTGTAAGGGATCTGCAACCCCCCTCTGGGCTGCGGGGGCATGGAAAGGTATCCTCTAGAAATGGCCGACACGTTGCATGTCACAGGGCTGTCAGGGGAGCGCGTATCACATGCCAACCCTGTCGCCCCCGGATACGCACTAGTCTGAGAGCATTGTGACTGTTAGTAAAACCTCAGAGTCATCCTTTGACTCAGCTTTGACTCAGCTGACTGTCTTTCACTGTGATTTTTTAAGGCTATTGTTTTGCATTCATCTTTTCCTTTTTTTTCCTTTGCTTGCAACAGTTGGCTTCATTCCAGACATCAGGGTAACCATACAGTATACCTAAGTTTTGAATACTGTGCTTTCAGGATTTGCATAATTTAACTTGGCTAATGCTGCTACTTATCCATGCCTACTTTGTCAATGCTAGCTGGCATTCTCTCTTTTACCGGTTGCGATTAAATACTAATATCTTCATCACATTCCATGTCAGACTATGTTTCTATGAATAAAAGCTGATTTTAGATAATGCTTGCAAGTATTATCTTCTGTATTATTATCTGGAAGACATTTCAAAAGGCCCCAAAGCAAAGTAAAACAGAAGTGTTCAAACCAATTTAATCTCCTTGGTTGAGACCCCGGTGGTTGACTTCCTTCCCCTCACCCAGGGTGGACGTAGCAGGGGTTGGAAAGGATTAAAGGTCCTGAGAATGTCGTGACCTCCACCTCCTCCGCGGCGGGCCACCTTGGATTTTGAAGTTTGACTTGATTTGGGGATGGTTGTGAAAACATAGACCCAGAATAAACCCCCCACAATGGAACACAACAGAAATGTGCTTGCGGTCACTTAAACAAATTAATGATCCATGTCACTGGTATGAGAGCGGAAACTGAGTGATCTTAATCCATCAAGCCAGGGGGATTAAATGATTCCTGTCATAATGGTCTCTTCTGGACTAGTACCAACTGGGCCTAGATCTGGTCAAATGCTCCACAATCTTAAGAGGGACCTGGGCCGCATGGATCACGTGGCTGAGCGGTTAGGGAGTCAGGCTCTTAATCAGAAGGTTTCCGGTTCGATTCATGGCCGTGCAAAATGACGTGTCCTTGGGCAAGGTACCTGTACTTATTGTAAGTCACTGTGGATAAGAGCGTCTGGTAAATGTAAATCACTAGGAAACCTATCAATACCTCTGTCTGCCCTCAGACGTTTCTTTTATCTTTGTTAGCACAGAACACGACAACCCCCCCACTCCCCCTATCATGAAACGACTGCCGTCCTCCATGCACAGGGGATTAGAAGAGATAATATAATATTCAAATTTAAATCTCTTATTGGTTGCCGTGGCCAGGACGACAGGAAGTCTGAGCAGGTCATTTGCATGCAGGAAGTGGAGGGAAACGTGATGTGACACCTAAAAATCAGAGAGATGCTTTAGAAATGAAACAGAAAGTCTGTTTGCAGTCTGAATGGCTTTCTACGTAGCGATAACGCGTATGAATAAAAACATCCTACAGGCCTAGTGCTGAATCACCCCCCCCGCCACCTCCCCAGCTTCACCCCCCAGGGCTGTAGTCCTTTCAGACGCTGTTATCCATCTTTGTCTTCTATTATTCAACTAATGGAAGCTCAAAGCATCTCTCTCACTATCTGAAGGGGTGTGGTGCCGGCATTTAAATGCAGAGCTGACTATGCCAAAGACCTCTAGACTCCTTGGTGAAGGGGGGGGGGCAGCTCTGTCTGTCACTCAGAGAGTGTTTAGCTGCCCCCCCTCCCCCACAGGGAGAGAGCGGTCAGCTGCCCCCCCCCCCCCACACACGCACACACACACACAGGAAGGAAGGGGGTTGAACGGATACCCAGTACCACACTGCCAATGAACACACATGCTCGCTCTGCAACTTTCTATCCTTCAACTTTTCAACTCTCTCTTTTGTACACCCCCACCTCTCTCTCTCTTTTAGAGTCTTTCTGTCTCTGTCAATTTCTCTCTTTCTCTATCCTGTTTGTCTCTTTGTGTCTCCATCTCTCCATGGGGTCATCTTAATGAGCTTCAGGACGAGCCACTAATTACAACTGTAGAAAAAGAACAGTAGATCTTAGGAACTTTGCCCTTCAGCCTGACAACTGCTTACTCAAACGCAATCAGTCCACTGTTAAGATACTATGGTTTACACACTGTCCTATTGTTTGCTTTTTCCTGGCTCTGAAATAAGGCAGAGATGTGAGATGAAGTGCATGAAACCCGGCTCGAGCTCTTAAAGTAACTGGCCTTTGCATCACATATTGAAACTGGGCCTCTGCTGAGCTTGCCTGTGCTCTGCACCTATGCCAGGTCTCTGTTTTTCATGTTACCCCAAGTAACCCCTCTTGGCCACTGGTTATGATGCACGCTGGTAACCTGTGGGTTCTGTGCTTTAAAGATAGGAATTGAGTGATCCAAAAAGCAGCTATTACTGGTCTTTATAGAGAACTTTAATACAAGAGTGCTTCCAACCAGTCCTTACAAGTCCTTTCAGGAACACAGACAGATGTTTCTAAAGAATGGGACAGGTGCCAGAATAAGGTCACAGCCTGAACACATATCCTAAAACACATACCGGCTTCATAAACTCGACTTTATCTTTCTTTAATGTTGCATATACATTCTTAATGTAATTTTTGTAGGCAGTACCTACTTTTCTACATTTATCCATGTTAGTCTTATTTCAGAGGTATCTCAACTCTCAGTATCAAGTAGCACATGTTGCTCCTGGGAAGAGGAGGAGGAGGCGGCTGGCTTTGGGCCGATGGGTTGGGGTCGAGTAATGTAAGTGTTGCTGGTGAAATTGGACAACAGCTCTACAAAGTATGATATATGCAGTAGCAAATATGATGTGGTAATCCCTCCAACGTGTCCCTGACTAAGTGTCCCCGCACTATAGAGCCATATGGGAGCCCGGCCTGGAAGGAAACCCCCTCTAAATGGAGGTCTGTTGGTGTGTGGGGGAGGGGTCGAGCTTGTTACGCGAGACTTACCCCAGCAGGAGGGGTGGGGGGGGGGGGGCAGGGGGACACACCTCCTTTCACCTCCATTTTAGAAGCGCAATGATGAGGAGCAGAGAATGCTGTCCACTTTCCCCTCTCACATGCCTTGTTTTAAGTGGCTCACTTCACCTCGGGTACTAATATTGTTCACATGGGCCTCGTTTAAAGAAAATCTGTACTTCCTCCTCTTCTTAAAAGTAGTCTAATCTTTGATCTTGACATCATTTGATAGTAAAACTCGTGCTTCTCAACATAGTTACTTGTGACGCATCTACTCATACCTTATTAGTTCCTTCTTTAAGGAAGACAGGAAGGAAGGATGCAGTGTAGTGCAGAATAATTAAATACATTGAATTAGCAATTATCTAATGTAATCAAGCTGTTATTGTTGCACTGTCTTTAATTAATTAAATGGCCTGCAAGGAATGACAATCATGGATCCAGGGTCAAGCCTGTGTTATGATAAGGCTCTTTGTTAGTTATTATGTTGATAAAGTATATACAGTACTTTGCAAAAGAAACTTTCTCTCCTTTGATTCTCTCTTCTGCAGTCATGAGAGGCAAATAAATGTTCTTATCAACTATTGTCTCAACTGTAGAGGTTGACCCTGAGAAAGAGGCAGGGTTGATAGTAAGCTGTATCAGACAGCTGCAAAGTGCTGAGCCTTTTACTGTTGTGTGTTGGTTTGTATGTGCTTAAGAGGGAGTGGGGAAAAGCACACAAAGGTTACAGATTTAAAGAAGAAAAACACACAAACTGTACACACACTCAACCACATGGGTTAACCTAAGTGCACACTTCCCCACTAACTCACACTCATTTTCTCAGACTTTACTCAGTGTTAAAAAAAGGCGTGTGACAACAGGCACGCACGCACAAACACACACACTCACAGTCACTCATCCCCTCCCCCTATACACACTCACACACACTTAGATTATATATTCGCACACATTCCTCTGGAGTTGAAGGTGAGATTAAAGACTGGATTCTCCAAGAGAAACAAACAGGGTGACTTTCCTCACGTGCTCTTGAGGCTGTTCACAACTCATAGTTCATGCGTATCACACTAGTAAGGGTGATTTTTCACTCGTACAGCAAACGTGATTTACTGTTTTAGAGATCCTTGTCCCTGTGAGACAGGGAACATGTGGCTTAGTGACAGAAGACAGACACAGGAAGAAGAACAATGAAGCCAATGTCATGGGATTACGCTGGTGGAGACAGAAACACCACATCACTGGACAGACAGGGAAGAGACTGATGGCTCTTTAAACCAGAGAATCATTTAATACAACAAGTGGGTTTCATGGAGTTACATTTGAATTGAATGGAGAATAAGTGTATTTTATATATTATTTTGAAGGCTGCCTGGTAAACTCTCTTCCCAGATTAGAGATTGAGCTCAAGGTGGCTAAGACCAAACATTCTTCAGGTTGGGTTGTTGTTTTCACAAGTGGACAGAGAAAGGCCTGTCTATGATTACATCAAAAAGAGTTGTTGAAGAGTTGGATGGATATAGTCCTTCTTTACCAGACTCTCAGAGAAGAGTCATCCAAAAAAGTCTTAGAGGAATCATTCTCTCCAGCTCCCTCCTTTGAGTTTCATATCCAGCGGTTCTTTGTTTTGGTACTGAGCTACAGAGCACTGGGATCAGGATCCCCACCACCGCCCCCCCTCCCCCCGTCCTCCACCACTACCCCCCCCTGCTGCTTGTATCTGGATCTTGCATTCCTGTGTGTAAAGAGCTTGACTGGCCTCAGAGAAAATGAAGAAGTGAGACCTGATGAAGGCTAATCTTTGTAATATCTAATCACGAAGGAGTGAAGGTCCATTAGAAAATTCCACTCTGACCTTGTTTGTCCTCTGGAAGAGCTTTAGACTGGTTTGTTTTGGAAAAAGGATTGAATAGCTGGAATCTTAAGAAAAAAACTGTGAAAACAAGATGAGGTCAGGCCTGAAATGAGCAAACACTGACCCTCCATCAAAGTTATTCACAAGATTCATATACATTTTGAAGGCAGTTTACAGACAGACAAGGCCGACAAAGACACACAAAGAAACGTTACGTAATAGTTGGCCAATCCAATGCTCATCCTGAAACCTTTTAAGATAATGGGGTCCTATCTCTTCACAGACGTCTGTTCATCTGCTGGGATTGTTTTACAACCTCGCATGCTGTATTGTCCCCACCTACCCACCGCGGACTGTTTAATCTGCAGTGTTTCCGATCCTAGCACCTCAGGGAGACGGGGCATGGAGCCAGCACATACCAAGTCATTTACATAGCCTGGCTGTACGACTGCATAAATATTGCGCAACGTACAACAGATCTCTTCAGGCTAGGCACCAGAGGCTTTATCAGTGATTTACAGTATGTGACGCTGACGGCAGCAGCAGCGGTAGGGGGCACCTGATCTACAGTGAGGCTGATCATCAGGGAATGTGATGTGGTGTGGGAGCAGGCCGAGAGGAGGCGAGACAACCAAGGTAGCAGACTAGGGTCTTTGTTAGTGCCAGGCTAGGACTCACCCATTGTATCCCACCAGACAAAGACACTCTCTCTTGTATTCGTTCTTTCACAGTGATGCTACAGAGACGACCGTGTAGGTCGATGAGCTGCCTCTGCGACGTCACCCTCCTTCGCTCCTCTCTCTTTCGGTCTCTCTATCCTTAGTCTCTCTGTCTGTTTCTCGCTCTCCCTCTATCCTTACTCTCTCTATTTCTCTCACTCTCTCTCTCCTTTGTTTTGCTCTCTCCTTCATCTCCCTCCTCCCTTTCCTTTCGCCGTCTGCCTTACTCATCCCTCTGTCTCCGGACCCTCTCGCAGTGAACAGGCATTCTGGCCCTGTGCCATCGAATGGGACAGGGATCCCTTCTCAGTACATTGATGTACTGATAATTGAGATATCGTTATTTTCCCAGAAATGCTTCTGTAATCTTATCTTCAGGGGAGTCATGCATATTCAGTCATCTCCCCTTGTATTATTTGAATCTAAGGTTATATAACGTGTCCTGTCCTAAACTGTAAACAAGCTGACCCCTTACCTAAATGGATGCCGGATAAAGCACTGTTTAAAGCCCAGTTGCGATTCTCACCCTGTCTTCAACCCGGCCAGCCTCATTTGCAAACATTGGTGTCACCAAGGTGACGGGCAATGCCAGTGAATTATGGGTAATCTGTGTTGATCAGCCGGGCTCAGACAGGATCCGGTAGAAAGTCTCACGCCACATTTACCTGAGCTGCTCACACACAGTGGATCTGTGGATCTAGAAGAGGGAAAAACTAGGTGGATAGACACTGCCAGCCAGCCCTGCTAGCTACCGCTGCTGCTACCTAGATAGCCCTGCTTGCAAAGACAGCAGGCAGTTGGTGTTGGTCTTTTATGTCATTACCCTTATCCTCATTATCATCACTACCAAAACCTTGATATGTCTTTGGATTCATTTGTTATTTTTCTATCACATCAAACGATATGAGAAAGCTAAGATTCAATTTCTTCTTGGTACTCATAGAGTACAGGATATGATGCAACTATTCCTAGAAATCTCAACCCACAAGGGATATTTCAGGAGTTGCGACATATAATTTCAGGATATCTTTTTCTTGTGAGTAAAAACATGCCATAAAACCAAGCTGTAAAACCCTTTTGCTTGCATAATAGAATCTCTGTGGGCATTCAAAAACCTCAAAATCCAGAGAGTTACCTCAGGTTAACTCCGTCAGTAATCTATCTTCACTCCTAAACAGAACACATCTGAATAGAGTTGGGTTTGTTATAACATGAGGACCAAATATTCTACTTCCCCCACCCTGACCCCACCTCTTCGGCACAACCAATGAGAGTGCTGTGTTGCCACAGTTTGTTTACTGGTTCCTGTAGAACCATGACTTAACACCAGTCCAGACCCTGTTAGATCCTCAGGAAGTCTAGTCCGCCCGGCAACAGGGGGTTGCTGTTATTTGCTTACAGCATTCTCTAGAAAATAAACAACCACTGAAACATGGAGTCTGGGGAAGGCCACGAAACCCTTCTCCCTCCTCTGTCTGCCCGTCGGTCTGCACATCTGTCTGTTGCTGGTGTCAGAATGTCAGACCATTGTGTTCCTGGCCTATAATACCCACAATCAGATTATAATCTTTGAGTGAGCAGTGTTTGGGTGTTTAGATGGGCCTATATTTCAGTTCTTGGAAAAGATTTGGTATGAAGTTTAAATCCTACATTAGGTATTGAAACTGGCTGTCCAGTGAAAAAAACAGTGATATTAATAGCATGTTGTGTGGTCAGTCACACACTCACACACAGCTCCCCCCCCTCTCTCTCTCTGTCTTTCTAACAGCATAGTCCCTGGAAGTTTGGCTCAGGTTCTAGAGGAATGGTTTTCACCATGTGCCAATCGCCCACTCCTCCTGACCAGAGAGTTGTACTGGGTGGGAAGAACTGGAGCCAAGCCCATCTGGCAGAAGGCCAGTGGGACAGGAGCTGCTGTCATATGTGCCTTATTTAATAGGACAGGAGCAGGGTTCCTAGGTTCATTTACTCATATTATCCCTGTACAAGAGTGGAAAAGGAAACCTTTGTGAATCCTTGATTAACCTGATGTCTTCTGTTGTTGTGGAATCAATGAAAATATGTTGTTTTTTGCTGGTTGGTCCTCTGTTAACTACACATGATGTGCCCTAACCTCCACCCATAGGCTCTCAATGAATGCCTTTCATTGTATGGAGAGAAGTAAACAACCATTAGTAAAGTAAAGAAGCTTTTGCCACTGTGAAAACATAAACAGCACTTAGAACACATGCCAAGAAAACAGAGACAAGGCTTTAGGTAGCTGAGAGTGAAGGAGCTTCCCTCTGGACTAAAGATAGAGAGACATAATGGAGAGAGACTATGTTAGGTTGAAGACAGGTAATTGCATCCAGGAGGTTAAAGAATGTTAGAGTAAAGATGTGTTGCAGCCTGTCACAAAAACATGGCTTTGTAGCCACGGCAACGACCCTCCTGCTTCGTAAAAAGCCATTCCTTTCTTGTTGAAACACTGTTGTATCATACAGTATACTGTAGCTTGTGTTTTCATGTGTTCTACTGTAGGGGTATGCTACAGATTTAGTTTGTGCCATTGCGACATGATACAGTTGAAATGTAATTCTCTAAGAATGGTATTCAAACAGCCGCCCTGCGCCTGTCAGGAACAGGTTTGTCCTGATTTGTTTGCAGGCAAGGCCTTTGTGACCTATAGCTCACGAAAGTATGTGTTAAGTGAGCATCAGGTAAAAGGGCTGGAAGTGTGTATTTGTGTGTGTGCATTTGTGTGTGTGTATTTGTGTGTGTGCATTTGTGTGTGTGTTTGTGTGTGTGTATGATGAGCGGCCCTATCTGACTGTCTGTTCTGGAACTGTTTTGTTCTGTGGGACTGTGCTGTTCTGTTCTAGGTTCATGCGTGCTCATGTGAAGCGTATGTAATAGAGCCCAGGGCTGCCTCTGACTGCCAGAACACAGACCCAGACACAAACAGTACATCTCCCCATCTGACCCAGCCTGGCTCGTTCCCTGAGTCACTGTCCTCAAAATCTCATGGCACATACTCATTCACCTCTCTCTCTCTCTCTCTCTCTCTCTCTCTCTCTCTCTCTCTCTCTCTCTCTCTCTCTCTCTCTCTCTCTTCCCTCCCTCTCTCTCTCCCCCCCTCCCTCCCCCTCTCTCTCTCTCTCTCATTCCCTAAATCTCTTGCTTTCCTCATTATCTCAAGCTCTCTCAATGTCTCTCACTCTCCCTCTTTTCCAAATCCCCCATTCATAGTCTCTCCTCTCCCCTCCCCCCATCTCCCCCTCCTCCCCCCTCCTCTTTTTAATCCATCTCTCTGTGCTCCAGCGGTATCTCTGATCCGAGCCCCTCGTGTGTTTTTACATCATCATGTTACAGATGGTCACATTGCTTTTTAATGGCGGTTAATATGACGTCAATGCTAAGGAGTTGTATATTTTCTTTCATCTCCACTGATCCTGTTTACATAAAACCCTGTTCAGCCTCTGCGTGGATGTATGCTGGTACTCACTGATGTTGGAGTCAATGGCTTCGACATGAGACAGATGTGCCTTACCCGGTCTCATTAATATAGATCTTCTCGAGAGACACCATCGCCAGTGAGGTGTGCTATGTGTGACTGCCTTTCGAAACCGCTAAGTGATTCATCATAGCAGCTATACTTGCAGATGATGCCTAGAACAAGCCACCGGTCGTAGATACTTATTCATTCACCTATGAGGAGGCTCACGTGGGGTTTGTCTCCCCCTGCAGGTCAGTCAGGGTAATGTCCCAGGTGTGGAGAGCGCGTCCTTGGCCATGGACACAGAGGAGGGGGTGGAGGTTGTCTGGAACGAGGTGCTGTTCTCTGACAGGAAGGTCTTCAAAGCACAGGAGGTAAGTAATCAAGGAAACTCAGATATCTATCACTTTATCCAAAGAGGATTTGGATAAAGTGGATAAATTTGGGCTTTTCTTTATCAGACACATTCAAAAAATGTGCATCAGCCTACTAAACTAAAGCATAAAGCATTGGATTAGCATGTGACCACTGACTACCTCCTCCATGTCTGATCTCTTTCTTGCAGGAGAAGATCAAGGAGATGTTTGAGAACCTGATGCAGGTGGAACATCCGAATATTGTCAAGTTCCACAAGTACTGGCTGGATATGAGGGACAGTCAAGCTCGGGTCTGTGACACATTTCTTTCTTTCTCTCGCTCTCTCTCTTTCTCTCTCTCTCTCTCTCTCTCTCTCTCTCTCTCTCTGCTGTATCACAGCTTATTGCGTCCTTATCTCTTTCCATCCATGTGCCACAGGTCATATTCATTACAGAATACATGTCCTCTGGTAGCTTGAAGCAATTTCTCAAGAAAACCAAGAAAAACCACAAGACTATGAACGTCAAGGTCAGTTTCAGCCCACTTGGTTATGTGCATTCAGTATGCCTCAGTCCACCTTGAAGTGGTGGTAAGACCAGTCTAGGCAGGATTCAGGCCTGCAGGATGGCAGATCTTTATCAACTCGTGCTTTCATAAGCAAATATGTCACTTAGTAGTCACTGGATCCAGTGGAATATGTAATGGTGTGAGACTCATGCTTCTCTGTCATACACCACAGGCATGGAAGAGGTGGTGTACCCAGATACTGTCTGCCCTCAGGTAAGAGCAGCAACACACTATCACTCTTTCCCTAACCCCCCCCCACCACCACCCACCCCTTTTCTTAGTTTCTGCATTTCTCTCTGTTTCTCTTTCCATTTCCCTCTCTCTATATCTTTCTCTTTCTCTTTTCCCTGCTCGTCCTACCTCCCTTCCCTCCAGACCAGATCCATATTATGATCTGAGGAAGCCTCAGGCCATGGTAGACAGTATCGAGGTGTCTGAGCTGATAGATGTGTTTGTTTTCACTTCCTCCCGAGAGACCAAAACCCTTTTGTTGTTTGCTGCCAGTTACCTGCACTCCTGTGACCCGCCTATTATCCATGGCAACCTGACCTGCGATACCATCTTCATCCAACACAACGGCCTTATCAAGATTGGCTCAGGTCTGCCTCCCCATGGGCTTGTTATGTTACTGCCACAAACATTCAGATTTATCACAGTTCCTATATTTAGCTTGTAGATTGAGAATACAACGTACACATTCTTTTTGTACAGTTTCCATTGATACTTGATAATCCAAAAATGAGTCACTAATGTGCTTTATGAAACTGAATAGTACCTTTATTATGCTTTTTCCTCAGTGTGGCACAGACTGTTTGTGAATGGTAAGAACCATATGGTGTTCTGCTCATCATTCTTCTCCTCTTTCTTATCAAACATGTCCCTATCTGTTAGAGGAGAACATCGTAAGGTTAATTTACAGCACAAGATATCTCACAATATCTGATCCCAATGTAGCACCTGGGTGTCTTTGGGAGTTGGGTTTGATTTTCTAGCCGTCTATCTTCCCTCACAACAAGTGTTCCCGGGGGCCAGTGGTAAGGTACGACCTCACCGAGACGAGCAGAGGAACCTGCACTTCTTCTCTCCAGAGTATGGCAGTGAGTGTCCCACCCACCCCTTCTTACATTCACGTTTAATCATTTAGCAGACGCTCTTATCCAGAGCGACTTACAGTAAGTACAGGGACATTCTGCCCAAGGACACAACGTCATTTTGCAGGGACCGGGAATCGAACCGGCAACCTTCTGATTAATAGCCAGCCTCCCTAACCGTTCAGCCATCTGACACTTCTTCCCTCCTCCCCAACATTCTCTGGTTTCCTGACACAGCCTGCATAAACCAGTCAGCTACCTGATAGTGATAACCATCAGTGAATATATCCACAATGGATATAAAATATCGATAAAACGCTAAAGGATGTATGTGTACAACAGTCTAAGTCATGCAGCTGAACAATACATTTGGTATTAGCGTCTGCTCCTCCTTCTGTACTTAATTGACTCTTTTGTTGTTGGAGTCCAAAGGTAACTCTTTCTTGGCTGAATTTAGAATTGTGTTCTCTTTTCCTTTCATCTTTCTCTCTCTCTCTCTCTCTCTCTCTCTCTCTCTCTCTCTCTTTCACATTTCTAGCAGAGGAGGATGATTATGCCATTGACATCTTCTCTTTTGGGATCTGTGCTCTGGAGGTGAAAGAAACCCACCAACACTCAGCAGATGGACTGTGTGTGTGTGTGTGTTAGTGTGTGTGTGTTAGTGTGGGTGTTTGTGTATGAGCATGCACATATACGTGGCAGATTTGGTCTAAACAAGACTTACTACCTTTGAGATGCCTTCATAGTTGTGCCCAAGTACCGATCATGATCACATGTTCTGTCTGGTCTGTGTTGATGTCCAGATGGCTGTGCTGGAGATCCAAGCCAACGGGGATGCTGTCGTGTCTAAGGAGGCTATCTCCAATGCAGGCCAGTCTCTGGAGGACCCTCTGATGAGAGTGAGTGCAGCACATGGCTTCCTGTCCCAGATACTGACCAGCCAAGCGGCCCAGTCTGATTTCTGCTTGTCAGAGAGCCGTAGACAGTCTGTTTCCTTTAAGCGTTTTTGATAACTTGATTCAGATTGTAAGAACCCAGAGTATGTGTCAGAGTAGGGGGACTTTCAGTTTTACAGCAGCTGCTTATTCCCTGCTGTCTTTCTCTCTCTCTCTCTCTCTCTCTCTCTCTCTCTCTCTCTCTCTCTCTCTCTCTCTCTCTCTCTCTCTCTCTTTCCTTCTGAGCGAGCACGATCCCATGGATCCTACATGCTGCTTAAGCTCTTCTGTCCTCTCTGCCCTGTAGGAGTTCACCCAGTCGTGTGTGCGTCACGAGGCCAAGCTGCGTCCCACTGCCCACGACCTGCTGTTTCACCGCGTGCTGTTTGAGGTCCACTCCCTCAAGCTGCTGGCCGCACACTGCTTCATCAGCAACCAGTGTGAGTCTCTCCATTCTGGGATGTTTAGTTACTTCAAATCTTTCCCCTAAAGGCTTATAAGACTTAAAAGGTCAAAGGTCACCTCCTTGTTTACTGTGCCTTTCTGTAGACCTGCTGCCAGAGAACTGTGTGGAGGAGAAGACCAAGTCCTTCGACCCCAACGCTGTCATGGCGGAAATCAAACACCGCGACCGTGCAGGAGTGCAGCTAAAGTGAGAACACCCCTATGTTACTGTACACCTTCAGGGGCCACCAATAGATGACAAACTTTAATACTTTAAGACTTTGATCAATCTTCACATTATTCTTTTCCACAGGTATTCTCACGTGTCTCCACTGGAGCTGGACAAGTTTCTGGAGGATGTCAAGTAAGTTCCAACTCTTCTCAGTTGATTTCTCTCCTCAGATTGAGTCCCAAGGGCTGTATTCAGCACTGAAATGTTAAACTTAACTGATAAACCTAAACTTAAACTGTCAAACTAAATGGAGAAACTAACGTAATGTTTACTTTTGACCTCCATTTTCTCAGGAATGGGATCTACCCCCTCATGAACTTTGCTTCGTCGCGCCCCCATCCTGTCCCACGTGCCCTGTCTCTGTCTCAGGAGCAGGTGGAGACCGTGAAGACCCCCACCCCAGAACCGCAAGAGACTGAGTCCAGGAAGGTGTGTGTGTGGTGCTTTCTGAATGTGTTTGCGTGTGTGTGGGGTCGTGTGTGGTTGTGTCACACAGTGTCAGTGTTCCAGAGCACTAGGGCTGTAACAATATATTGTGGAACAATATATCGCATTACAACATTTTTACAATATGTATCGTAGAGTTATGGCAATATTTTTACAATATGACGTCCGTTTGATCCTATTGGTTGAGCTACCAGTGCGTGACCTACTCTGCACCTGCGTCATGCGTGCATTCATTGCATTCACAGAAATTAACTGAGTTAACTAAATTGTATGTACAACAAAGAACATTCTTGAAAAAATGTTAATGTTTTGGAAATAAATCTGTTAATTGAATTCCAGTTTCATTTAAAACGTTGTTCAAAATATTGTGATACGTATTGTATCGTACACCCAGTATCATGATACGTATTGTATTGTGAGCTGAGTGTATCGTTACACCCCTACAGAGCACTTCTTACCCATACACACAGTGTGTATGGGTAGGCAGTGTGTGTATGGGTAGGCAGTGTGTGTATGGGTAGGCAGTGTGTGTATGGGTAGGCAGTGTGTGTATGGGTAGGCAGTGTGTGTATGGGTAGGCAGTGTGTGTATGGGTAGGCAGTGTGTGTATGGGTAGGCAGTGTGTGTATGGGTAGGCAGTGTGTGTATGGGTAGGCAGTGTGTGTATGGGTAGGCAGTGTGTGTATGGGTAGGCAGTGTGTGTATGGGTAGGCAGTGTGTGTATGGGTAGGCAGTGTGTGTATGGGTAGGCAGTGTGTGTATGGGTAAGCAGTGTGTGTATGGGTAGGCAGTGTGTGTATGGGTAGGCAGTGTGTGTATGGGTAGGCAGTGTGTGTATGGGTAGGCAGTGTGTGTATGGGTAGGCAGTGTGTGTATGGGTAGGCAGTGTGTGTATGGGTAGGCAGTGTGTGTATGGGTAGGCAGTGTGTGTATGGGTAGGCAGTGTGTGTATGGGTAGGCAGTGTGTGTATGGGTAGGCAGTGTGTGTATGGGTAGGCAGTGTGTGTATGGGTAGGCAGTGTGTGTATGGGTAGGCAGTGTGTGTATGGGTAAGCAGTGTGTGTATGGGTAAGCAGTGTGTGTATGGGTAAGCAGTGGTCTGGAACACTGACAGTCTGCTTGTGTGTTTCAGGTGATCCAGATGCACTGTAACTTGGAATCAAATGAAGAAGGGACCAAAACTCACGTGAGCCAAAAACACAACCTATTTCTAGATGCTAACTGCCATGTTCTTCCTCGGTTTCTCATTAATCATAACATCAGAAATCCATTACAAGGTCTCCATTACACTGTTTCAATAGCTTATTTCATATCCTAATTTATTAAGAAATACACCCCTTGATTAGTACTAAAACAAATCATTTGGTAGCAAATCATTCATAGGCTTATGAAATGAAATGTCCCTTTCTCCGTAGCTGTCTCTGTTTCTGAAGATGGATGACAAGCTGCATAGACAGCTCAGCTGTGACATCCTCCCAAGTGAGTTCACAAGCACACCACCATTATGGTCACTTTTCTTTGTTCGTAAGCATAACCTCTAATTTACCTCTTAACAAATAGTACATGATTTAAATTTGAAGGTATTGTATCTATCTACATGTATCTACATATACATTTGTTTCAATATTTCAGCTGACTGCTCCAAAGACCTTGCCAATGAACTTGTTCACTACGCCTTCATAAGTGAGGTAGGTACATCTACAGACTATTATATATTATTATATATTATAGCTGTCCAATTCCACCCCCTGCCTACCCTGTCGCCTAGAGCAGGCCCTGATGATGTCATACCCCATACAGGAGGACTGTGATAAGCTGGCGGGGTTCCTGGAAGATGCTCTAGGCAAACATCGGCTCAGAGCGCTGGCCTCAGGGAGCACACAGTGAACAGGAACCCCTGTGGAGGCTGGCCCAGAGAGAGGGGCCGTTGGCTTTGACCACTCGTCCCAGAGTGAGAGAGGGGGCAGCAGGCAGGATCAGCCGGGATCAGAGGGGGCCGGGGCCAGCGTGGGTATGGGAGGATTAACACAGGTGGTAGAAGCTGAGCCTGAAGGCCGAGAACATCCTGGGGGGTTTGGAGAGAGCGGGATTGAGCGGAGGCAGGAACAGGAAGCACCTCTGATTGGAGGACTACAGGAGTGATGGCTGTGTTTAACTATCCCACAATGCAGTGGAAGATTGATAACCCCCCACCCTCCCCATCCCCTTGCCTAAAAGGGCTATCATGCCTTAAGATGTCTTCATGACTTTGGCTCTCCATATTGCCACTATTTGAATAGATATATTCCCTTCCAGACATCTGATATGACAGCTACATTTTTACGTGTTCTTTTAATCAAAATCCAAGTTTATAACACCCTAAAATTGTTGTGGTTGGCCACTTATGTAATTCTTTTTACATTTATTTTTATGTTTACCTAATTCAGTCATTACAATTTTATCACAATTTAAAATCCGTCCAACATGCACAGGCAATGCTCACAACAAAGAATTATTTTCCTTGTTTTTTCTTGCTTAACTGTTGTCTGAGCCTTGCACAGTTTTTGTTCACATATGAATGGTCTGTAGAGTACTACTATTCACTTAGGCCAGACACTTTTCTCCCAGCACTGCAAATGCCTCAGTAAGTCTCCATGCATTAGAGGTGATGAGCAATGAGACGATGCCTCTCTTTGCCTGTAAAACTCTTAAAGGGGGTTTCCCTGTGAAAGTCCTCTGAAAGCCAAAGACTTGCAAAGTGCCTAAGATGGCAATCCACATTAGACAAAATACCCATGACCACAGTAGTTTTGATGTAAAGCTTTGGAGGACATTCTCTTGGTAAATATTCTGATACATTACATAGGTTGAATTTGGAGTTAACAGAAAGCTATTCTATTTTATCCACAACATCAGCCTGTGAAAATTGTATGATGTGAAAATCACATATTTGGGAAAGCAGTTCGTTGAATTCTAGTATGTTATTATATCTAATTTGACATCAATAACAGCCCATAACATCTAAAACACTGTAGTGTGTTTGCGTCCTTAGTATGCGTATTACATACTAATAGTAAAGTAATATGTAATACACATGCTAATTTACTATTCTTCAGTAAACTGCCATCACGTAACTCAGAAGATGAAAATTATATTTACATATGTGATATGATACACCTTCTATGATAAAGAGGGCATATAGAGTGAATAAAGTGTTTACAAAAGAGTTTGTCAGCTTGTATGCCAAGGGAGTATCCAATATTCAAAATAATTAATGGCTATGGGATTTTATGCCCCCAAAATTGGGATTTAATTTTCTTTTAGTAAACTGATAAGTTGGGGAAATGGGATTTTGGAAAAGTTTATAAATTGTGAATTTCCCTAATACATTTTGATCCGTATATTCATTCAGTATCCAAATCTGTTAACTGTATGACATTAGCTTGTTACACTGTCTGTGAACCTGCAATATCAAAACAAATTGCACTACTGACTTGTATAGTTTTCGCTTTAAATATTCGGAGTGTCTGACAAGCATTCTGTCAGCTCATCCGTGAGAGAGGAAGCCTTCTCTCACACATGGTGTAGATATGTGAACACTATCTGTAGGGTGTAGATATGTGTTTGTGGCTTTGCAAGAGGTTTACTTTTAACAAACGCGCACAATGGCTCTCAATCTGACCTGATACTTTGCATCTGCATGTCTTAATAACTCAAAAACTGTACAGATTTGTATTATTATTATTATTTCTTCAAGATTGCCTTGTCATTAACATCACCATCGGATCCGAAGGGGAAATGATCAAAAGAAAGAATGTTTAGACTGAAATTAATTCATATCAGTCATTTTTCTGTCATAGTAACTGAACTTCGTCCTAAGTTTGTTGAATGAATGTAAGCTTTGGGTGTGTTCTGCTTAACCCTCTGTTCAATATTGTACTGTGATTGAATCCAATAAAATAATATTATGTGACATGATGAGTTGTGCAGTGTGAATGTGTTTTCTGAACTAAAAACCTTGGACAATGTACGTAATTGTAAGAGGCAGTGATTAGATAAAACTGAAATACCAAGCACTATGATGTATCAAACCTGGCAACCAAACTGTTCAACGCTTACGCTAGCTCTCGCGACGACCAGTTCTGTGTGTTTAGGATCTCGCGACGCTTAGCTCTTGCCCGCTTACAACAGTCGTCGGCCCTCTCGAGAAGGTGTGCTTCATGGCGGTGACGGAGGTTGCGGTAAATAGATAAAAGTTATTTTAATGCACAAGTTACAATTCAAACTGTTGCGATTTCATTTGCATTGTTTCTCACATTGATGTTATTTTATGTACTGTATCTAAAAATCAGCTTGCGAATTTTCTTCGCACGAACAATGCTTGCTAGATGGAAAAGTAATGCTAACTAACTAGCCATGACGACGAGGCCCGTGTTGGATGCAGACGAGACGGCAATAGTAGGCAATGGCCATTTGGAAGATAGGAAGTTATGGTTAGACCGTTAGGTTGTTGTAGCGGATAACTATGGCCAAAGAAGTGCAATGTATTATTTCGTATTAATATAACCTATAAAATACGTTATGCCATTTTTGGCTAGCTAGCATGGGTACTTGTTATCTTGTATTGATACACAACGGTAGCAAGTTAGCAATTTTTTGGAGCTAATGCTATGGAGCCCATTCAATTATGTGTTGCCTAGAGTCAAAGTTAGCTGGCTGTAGCGAACGTCATGCCGCTGGTTATGGCTTTGTTAGTCTGAAAGCATTTTCTTTTCCTCAGAATTTGCTGAATTGTTAAGGTCCCCCCCATCAGTCTTGCCTGGGGGTTATCCTACCTCTGGTGGTCCCAGCGATAAACAGGTTGTAGGTAAGGAGCATTGTCTCTTTTTATAGCTAGCTATCTAGCCTAGCTATAAAATGCTAGGTGGGTTTGGCGCTTGGTGAACGCTGCGATCAATCGGGACAATTCCGGTAGCAAGCTAGGTAGTTGCTTACTTAAAATGAGTAGTTAGCTACTACATGTATGTCCTGACTTTTGTATTTTAACTTGGGTGTGATACGTTAAAGCGTATCAAAAGTTAAATTTCGTGACGATGCGTGTGGGTTGTTTCGTCTGATTCCCATGCGGCCACAGTAGCAAGCTAACGTTTTCCTCTTTTTTTCTTGTATGTATTAAAAATAATAATGTGTATATATATATATATATATTTATAAATAAAAATACTTTGTGCGCTTATTCAGGGAGGCACAACTGTGATGATGGAGAATGGACAGGGCACAGGCTCTAAGCTTGGCCTGCCGCCTCTCACCCCAGAGCAGCAGGAGGCGCTTCAGAGGGTAAGGACTGCCTCTCGAGCACCCAGGTTGTATACATAATGATGTCGCTGTCTAATCGCAACCCCATTTTGTTCTCTTTTGGGTAATGTAGTTCCCATGGAGCAAAGTTTTATCCACACCTGTAAAAACATTTTTGCCTCGTTTCTCTTATGATTCAGGCAAAGAAGTATGCTATGGAACAAAGCATTAAAAGTGTCTTGGTGAAACAGACCATCGCCCACCAGCAACAGCAGCTCACCAATTTGCAGGTGAGACATGCTCACGGCCTTTTAATTTCACACTATAATAAAACTCCATGCCCTTGATTATGTTCTTATGTCTTGTAAACAACTTCAACGCTTAGACCATATCACGCATAGTAATGTGTAATAAGGGACCATTTTAAATCAAGATATGAGCCTTTATTTACCTTTTCTCTATACACCCATCAACCTGGGTTGTTAAATTATTCGATTACAGCTCCATCTAGGCCCTCAAATTTTAATTGCTTTGTTTTGCAAGGTAGCAATTCTTATTGCAACAAATACAAGAATTGCATGTACATTACACACTGTTATAGCTAATTAAGCAGCTCTTTGCTCAGGATGATGGGAGGGCAGGAGTGTCTTTTCTTGCTTCTGCACTTCTTCATCAGGAGGACATCATGAGGACGACAGTGCTGGAACATATTGAAAGCTTTGCATTTTCGTCTCCATTATAGCTTTTTAATGTTTCTTACTGGGGTAATGTTATGGGGTTATAGGACTAGTTGGGTGTAGAAGGAAATAAAATAGTTGTCTAGATTGAGGATGTACAGGGCACTGTCCGTTACTGAATGTCTTAAAGATTGTCTTAGAAAGAAAAGCTAGTCGATATATCTAACCCACCTTTCAGTACTTTTTTCGTCTTTACTGTCTTTCAGATGGCAGCAGTGACAATGGGCTTTGGAGATCCTCTCTCACCGTTACAATCGGTCAATAGATTATTAAACCTTTTTTTTCTGTGCGCATTCCTGAATATACATTTAGTCATTTAGCAGACGCTCTTATCCAGAGCGACTTACAGTGAGTACAGGCCGGGAATCGAACTGGCAACCTTCAGATTACTAGCCCGATTCCCTAACCGCTCAGCCACCTGACTCCAGATGATATACAAAAGAACTGTTACCCTTCTTCTCTGGCCTTTAGGTTTACTGTCCATAGCAGACGACCAAAGAATGCATATTTCAAAAGAAGACACGGTTTTAATTGCAATGAGACATTTAGCAACCAAATATTGTGGTGTTCAGTTTAAAAGCTGAAATGCTATATAGCACTTCAACTTCTGATGATAACTATTGGTTATGTACTTTATAGATATCCATAGCAAAATTTCACATTCATACTGTATTTGATATTTTAAACTTACATTAGTCTAATCTCCCAGTATGGATAATCACATTGTAATCTAGAATGACGAATCAAGATGATGTTATGTACACTGATGCAGAAATCCATGTCTTTTTTATAAATATGCAGCAACATGGCATGATTTCCAAAGACAAATCTAGACATAGGGCTAAAGAGGGCTAATGGTCTCTTTCAAATCTTAGACCTGACAGGAATCCCTCTTTGGCCATCTTCAAATTAATGCTGTTTATGAAACCAGTTAGACACCCCTTTTCTAGTCACAGATCAGTTTGTTTTCCTGTTGGTGATTAAAGGTGTGGTTGACAGGCCTGACTAGACTGCTTTCAGTGGTAAACAACCCCTCCTCTTAGAGGCTTAAGACGTAAGTGTGAAATGCATTTGAGGCCTTATTCTGGATGCCACTCCCCTGATTTAGGTGTTGATTTAATTTTGGTACATGTGTTAGTTCCTGAATTGCATCCCTGGACTAAAGGTTAGTCTCAGGAACAATGTTATAGTGAGGTGTAGGCATGCCCAGCACTTAAGTGCTTTCATTCATACATATGTACTAGTGGAAAAAGTCAAATGCATGTCAATTTCTCTTGGTAGATTCTAAATTGAAATTAATTGCCAAATCACGGCTGTTTGATCGATAGTCCCAAATACTGAGTGAGACATTGGCCTTAATATCTTAAGTTAGGGATAGCAAAATGAATGTAAAACAGACAAAATAATCACATAGATTGATGTGTGTGTGTGTGTGGTTTCTCTGAGCCTGTAAATCATCCCGGTGTGTGTTTCTCCTGGTCCCCAGGTGGCAGCCCAGCGGCAGCGTGCTCTGGCCATCATGTGTAGGGTGTACGTGGGCTCCATCTACTATGAGCTGGGGGAGGACACCATCAGACAGGCCTTTGCCCCCTTCGGCCCCATCAAGAGCATCGACATGTCCTGGGATTCTGTGACTATGAAACACAAGGTGGGTTCGGTCTGTCACCTGTGCGGGGGGGGGGGGTGAGCAGCTGATGATGATGACATTTAATTGGTGGATCAAGGTTAATTGAAAAGCTCGAAGGAGCGGCATGTTAAACTGTGTCCCAGACGAGACACATCCACCGTTGGTTTCGATATGAGGTTGGTTTGGTTTGTGTCCTATGCATGTCTCTGTGTCTATGCAGGGTTTTGCCTTTGTGGAGTATGATGTGCCGGAGGCTGCACAGCTAGCTCTGGAGCAGATGAACTCAGTCATGCTCGGGGGGAGGAACATCAAGGTGAGTGACCCGGAGTGACTGCCTGGAGGACCAATCGGAACAGGGCTTTCATTCCTTTAACCCTCTTTTTTTCCCCCCTGTTTAAGTTTGGGGCTCCTCAAGCCCACCTGGAAGCATAAGTACCATTCCACTGCTTGTTGTGTAACTGAATTACCTTGTGAATTTACTACTAATTGGTGTCACTTAAACTGTCTGAAAGAATCTAAAGTCACTCTCATTTTTCTTTCTTTGCTTGTGTTCGTGTCCATGTCGTTTACAGGTGCGTGCAAGTTTCCCTGCGTGTATGCGTGTGTGGGTGATATCGTGTCTCCCTGTGTGTGTGTGTGTGTGTGTGTGTGTGTTCTGCTTCCATGGTGTCACCACATTGTCTTAGTGACCCGTTCCAGTAGGATGCCCTGCAGCGCGTGGCGCTGCTCTGTGTCCAAGATGTGCTGATGATGGGCTGCGCCTGGTTGGTGTTGCTTGGCCGCCCCACCTGCAGCACAGATCCTGTACAAATTCGCCGTGCGCGTCTGTCGTAGGGACCTCGTCCGAGGCTAGGGACCCTTAGTTAGCCAGGCAGCCTTCGACCGAGGCTCAGTCCACTCACCTCGCCTCCTTCTCAAAACTTATTGGGGGACAAGATCCAAGGGACTGGCCCCTTGGACCCTCTTCCACAATCCTCTTTGGGGAGGCGACGAGGAGAGAGGAAGTTAGGGTAGGCTCCCTTTGTTTTGGTGAACTGCGTGACCACTAGCTTGTCTTTAGCTGCAGCTCTCATCTCAGGTGTCTTGTACATGCCCTTCTGGTCTGGTCAGTGGTGAGTTGGAATGTCTTATGGACATAACTCATTACAGCAGCTGTGGAGAAAGCCATGATGTCTGTTACCAAGGCACATGCTTATGTAGATTTGTCAGCGTAGATTAAGAAATTGGGTATTTTTCTTTGCCGAAGAACTTGGATTTGGATGTAGATCGCAGTTTGCAATGTAGAAATTGGTTTGTCAAGAGCAAGTCATTTTCAGTTTTTAGAACTGAGTCCATCTTGTCAAATTGCAATTCTCATGAACTTGCCACAACTTTAACAGGGTGGTGTGGTGGAGATGCAGCTAAGCCAGGCTAGTTGACCCTTTGCGGCCATTTTGGTGGTAGTCCTCGGTTTATAGTGAATCTCTCCAGTCTCCTTCTATGGCCTCCTATTGCGTTCCTGCGAGTGGAAGAAAACGTAGGCGTTTTCTGAAGCTATGACCCGTCATTCAGTGGCCCTGTGCTGGTATGATCTGTGCTGTAGGTGGGGCGGCCAAGTAACATCGGTCAGGCGCAACCCATCATTGACCAGCTGGCAGAGGAGGCGCGCGCCTTCAACCGGATCTACGTGGCATCCGTCCACCCCGACCTCTCGGATGAGGACATCAAGAGTGTATTTGAGGCCTTTGGAAGGATCAAGTCCTGCACGTTAGCCAGAGACCCCACCACGGGAAGGCACAGGAGCTTTGGCTTCATCGGTGAGCAGGGAGGCCCCCAAACCCCCCCTCTGCGAGCCCTCAAGAAGTCCTGTTGTTCTGCGTTGGTCATTTTGAACACTAACCCCCCCCCCCCCCCCCCCCGTCTGTTCCTGACCCCTGACAGAGTATGAGAAGCCCCAGTCCTCCCTGGACGCAGTGTCCTCCATGAACCTCTTTGACCTAGGGGGTCAGTACCTGCGGGTGGGGAAGGCCGTGACCCCGCCCATGCCTCTCCTCACCCCCACAACCCCCGGCGGTTTGCCCCCGGCAGCAGCCGTTGCCGCGGCAGCAGCAACCGCTAAGATTACGGCCCAGGCAAGTATGAATCCCTTCCAAAGGGATCTAATGGCCTTCCAGGTAAATATAACTCAGATTTAGCGAGATATGACTATCACCCACACAGAGTAAATGTTAAACATAGCCTGTTTGGGAAGATCATTTGTATCAATGAACAGCTTACTGGTCATGAATCCCAGAGCTCTGTAAATAATTTTAATTGGTTGGGAAATTGATGATTACATTCTGAGTAGTATGTGTCTGCTTACATTTAAATGTGCAGTGCCGTGTTTTAGGGAATGTAGTCATAGTTGCCGTACTACTTTTTTTCCTACCTTTTGCTCAACACGCACAGGAAGTGCATCCCCTAAGGCCAAAGCTTATCCACTTTCTGTCATAAGTACTGATGATACTGGGCATTTAGACTCTCCTCATGATCTAATTACTAGCGTTACAAGTTAATGAGCCCCTTGAGTCTCCTAGCTCAAGCAACCATGCTCTCTTTTCACAGCTTTCTGTTTCAGTTGCACATTGATAAACAGCTTATTACTAAATATATATATTTTTTTTATAGAAGTCAGTCAATGTAGCAAAGTAGTGAAAATCAGAACAGTATGTATTGATGTCGACACTTGCTTCAGGAATCTAGTTTAGTTATTATTTATTAATGGAGGACAGGTAAGAATTGCAAAGATGAGTGTTATGTGCCAATACTGTGTGATTTGACTGTGCTGCCTTGCTTGTCTGTGTTTTCCCTGCTAATGTCTCCGGCCCCCCCTCTCTCAAGGAGGCTGTAGCCGGGGCGTCAGTCCTGGGGGCGCTGGCAGCGCCCCAGCTCCTGGGCCAGCAGATGGGCATACCTCAAGCTGTCATGGCTGCCCAGGCTCCAGGCGTCATCACAGGTGTGTACCTGACCATGTTCAAGTAAACCAGACCTGGGTCCGTTTTATTACATTGCCATGAAACCAACGGATGATTTCATTTTTAGAGTAATTATAATACGTATTGATATACTTTTATTTATATATGTGTGTATATATATATATATATGTATACACCACATCTGGAGTGCTCACTGTTACCCCACCCCTAGGTGTGTAGAGATTCAGTGAAATCTACTCTAAAACTGACTCATCTGGCTTTGAAAATGTTTACTTAGTAAATGCCACTTGACTTAGGCCAGTCAAGATTACAATTAAAATTATTTTTTGGGGGGGAACCTCATTCGTGGAGATTAATGATGCTTCACTTTGGGGACCAATTAGCGTTCTGTTACTCCTGATGAAACAGGATGGGGAATAGCAAAGCAGGGAGCTTTGCTATTCCCTCTGCTTACTGCTGATGGATAGCTATATTTTTATACTTGGTATCTCGAGTGACTACTGTATTCACAGTTGGGGTGTGGAGTCGGTGTTTGAGTTTTTACAATGCTGGTTCCAAATTGTACTTTTAAAACTGTTCCGGTGCCTGAACCAATCTGCGTTCTGATTCGATAGGGTTTCAATACCCAACCCTAGTGTGAAGTGATACATCAGTTTGGTTTCTTCATTGGAACAATCTCCTAAATTGAAACACACCCTTTGTACCAGAAACTAGGCCTCTATGAGTTAAGACTTGTATATTCCTGGTGTCTGACTTGTATGACCACCTCCCCCTCCTGAGGTGTGACTCCAGCGCGCCCCCCCATGCCAGTGCTGCCCCAGGTGGGCCTGGTGAACCCAGTGCTGGCCTCACCCCCAGTCCTGTCCAACCCTACCCTGGCGGGAGGCCCCAACGCCCTGCAGGAGCTGAAGAAGAAAGAGAAGGAGGAGGAGCTTCAGCAGGATGGGACGGGCCAGGAGATGTTGAGTGACCAGGAACACATGAGCATCTCGGGAAGCAGTGCCAGACACATGGTCATGCAGAAGCTGCTGAGGAAGTCAGAGGTGAGGGGGAGGAGCTGGGTGAACCTCGTTTGTGCGTCAGTTGTTTTGTTGATAAAAAAATATATATTTATATTATCTCAAGGGGATTATTTTCAATTGTTGACAAATTTGAGTGGAAACTAAGTCTAGTGATGGTTCCTGATCCTCTGTTTGTCCGCACCTCTTTAGTCCACAGTGATGGTGTTGCGAAACATGGTGGGTCCCGAGGACATCGATGATGATCTGGAGGGAGAGGTCACGGAGGAGTGTGGCAAGTTTGGAGCTGTGAACAGAGTCATCATCTACCAGGAGAAGCAGGGAGAGGAGGAGGATGCAGAAGTCATTGTCAAGATCTTCGTGGAGTTCTCCATGGCCTCTGAGATGAACAAGGCCATCCAGGCCCTCAATGATCGCTGGTTCGGGGGCCGTAAGGTTGTGGCAGAGGTGTATGACCAAGAGCGTTTCAACAGCAGTGACCTCTCTGCATAAACTGTCTGAAATGGCCACTTAGCACCCATTCTATCCATTACTCAAGGCTCAAACGAATGTCAGTCAGTGCTGATGCTTGAGATGTGGGGCTCCTTTTTAACTTGTAATTATTTTTTTTATTGATGTCGATATTAATATTATTCATAGTTCCTCTTCAGGAATTGGTTTAAATGAATTTTGCGCCTCATGGATTTTGTTTTGTCACAAGTGAGACTTTCTTTTTTTGTATTTTCAGGTTTTCGTAATCAGATCTTGAGAAATTTTGACTAGATATTCCCAAAGTTTGCTCATATTTCCTCTTCTAACAATGTTGTGTCTCTTAAAAGTTTGAGGTATTGGTTCTGGTTTCTCCACAAAATAAATTCTTCAAGTATAATTTTGGGGGTGATTTTTCTGTCTGACTTAATGTCGTTTTATAAAACATTTACAGATACACAATTCAGGTACTGAATTTAAAGAGATGGAAAAAAAGGGATTTTATAATTTTTCAATAAAACATTTTTTCCATTTTAGTATCACTTAAACGACAAGTAAAAAGTGTATAGGGGTGCTAATTCGATAATGAACGTTCCGTGGTTATTTTGACAGCAGAGGGCACTATCGGATAACTATTACACTCCAAAGTGATGTAAGGGCATCCCAAACCGTAAGGGTTGCTGTTAGACGTGTCTTGAGGAATAAGAGCAGGGAGAACTACTCGGTGCACATTCAAACCGGGACAGCTGGTGTTGCAGGGCGGGATTTGCATTCAGTTTACTATTTGTGTTATTTTAGTCAACCCTGCACCCGATAACACTAGTAAGGTCGAGGATTTAAATTTTATTATTATACGCTTAGACTGATTATTTGAGCTTTCCTCTTGTCTTAAATAGTTCAGCTGGAATATAAAACGAACATACCCATTCACAACAACAATAAGGAGGAGCCGCAGGGCGGAGCTAGTCTGTCGTGGTTATCCTCTACCTCAATCACATCACATTCTTACCACACTACTCACTGTTTGGCTAGCTAGCAACTTAGCTAGCTGTGACTTTATTATCTGGAAAGTATTCAGTAAACTTGGTAACTACGTAATACATTCAGACTCGTTCAATGCGACATTTGAGGTTGCCGTCCTGACTGATTGTCGCTACTGCCTTGGACTTCTGCGTAGCACCTCATCGATTAGCTTCAGACTGTCTAGCTATCCAGCAGCTAAGCCACAAAGCGGTGGCAGCTAGCTACCATCGTCTCGCTCTAGCCCTGCCCCACACCCCTCACCGGCCTGGTGCAAGAAGAGGGAAAGCAATCCTGTTGCTGGTGCCGCCTCTACTGTTTTATTTCTACACGACGTTTCACTTGTTGGTAGCTTGCCAGTCGATTGTGCGACAAAGAAGTGGCAATATTCAACCGCCACACTTAACTGCCGGCGAGGACAAGTTTACCCACACAGACGCTACTGGACTGAGGTCAGGACAGGAGACCGCCTTTGAGTCGTTGTGTGTTGCCCGCGAGCTACATTAGCTAACTAGCTACACAGACAATTTTTGGTAGCTTGGTAGCAAGTGTCTTTTGCTGAGAAGAGTATTGGCCATCTAGCCTAAGCGGCAGAACAAACATTTGTCACGGACACTGTGAACCCTTTCGTTTGCTAGGTGGAGTGTATCAGCTAGCTATAATTGCAGCTAGCAGGCCAGCTTTCCCGTGTTAAGTAAAGCTAACCTTATTTTATTATCTGATCCCATTTAGCTATTTAAATGAAAACGACTGTAGCCAGTTTTAATGCACGTGTTTTTAAATTAATGCTATGTTAACTTTGTCCACATTTTCACTTAACACTTCAGTTAAGCGAGGTGGGTAGCCAACATTATAGTTTCGATCTTTTGTAAAACGGAGGGTTTAATAATCTGGCTGGACACCGACGAATATAACTGGAATTTGAATTTAATTGGATACGGATACATGTTGTGACCCTTGTTTTAACTGGATTATAACAGCACCGCACCCACTTTAGTGTCAGTCGGAAGTTTTTCAATTTCCCTCACCCTCGACAACACTTCCCCGTTTCTCTCTCCGATGTGGAGTGTTGAGTAGCACCGGCAACCAAAACCCCACGGCGGCCGGTCATGCTGAAGTGTATCCCGTTGTGGCGGTGCAACCGCCACGTCGAATCGGTGGACAAGCGACATTGCAGCTTGAAGGCTATCCCCGACGAGATATTCCGCTACAGCCGCAGCCTGGAAGAGCTTCTACTCGACGCCAATCAACTTAAAGACCTACCCAAGGTGAGCAACCAGTGGTTTCAATAACGCTTCTGAAAATGGGTTCCTGGAGCGAAAATTTCTCTTTAGCACAGCATTGATGCAATGAATGCATGGGCCTACGAAGAAGTGACGTGCACCATATACTATTCAACCTTTTATTGATATTAAACTACTAACCAACGACAAGAGACGTAGATCAGTGACTCTAATAGATGCAGCATTGATGACCTGTATCCGCCGAGATGCATGTTAATTATTGCACACCACAGGAGAGGCGAGTGGGCGTGTGTGATGGATGAATGATAACTAAGTGGACATACTCCGGCGATAGCTGCTGCTGCATAGTGGAGTGGGCGTGCTGCATGATGGCCAATGTGCCGACGAAAGGAGCTGGCACGCAGTTTGTTGCCCGCAGTAACGGCATGGGCCGGTGGGATTTCGAACAGCCGAGGGAGGCATGTGTGGAATGAGTCTTCTTACCATCACACCCAGGCTTTTGTCATTTGAAATATTCTACTTACCCCTGTAGTTAATTTTGTCTGTAACTAAGTTTCATCATATGTAACCAACTGTAAAACACACACACACCTTGTCCTTTTGCATTTCTGGGAATCACAAACCCGTGATGTGAGTGCTGAGGCAGAATATGTGCCAGCAAAAGCACACAGCATATCTGTATGCAAACAGGAAGAATACGTGCCAGAAAAACCACACAGCATATCTGTATGCAAACAGACAGAATACAGTCTTGTTTAGCAGTCTTACTGGTAGTACCCATTCTCAACCCTGAACTGTGCGTGTGTGTGAGAGCGTTTGCCGTTTGTGCTGACTTGGCCACGAGACAGTCCTGTCTATGACTAAGCTAAGTGGACTTGGCTCTGGCCCCCATGTTCACTGAAGGGGCAGAGACAGACAGAGTAGGGGGATGGGGACCTCAGCATGGCTACTACACACATTTTAAATATTTCATCTACCTTCAAGCTAGTTGTGTGTTTCTCCCGACACACACGGGAGTACTGGTGTGGGCTGTTGGCTGGCACGAGGCTGGCTGCCTTGGACACTGTGACACCCCTCCTCTGACTAACTCTAACCAGTGCTGACAGCCCCTCCATGTGGCACTGGCTTTGGACAACAGACACAAATGTGGAGCGACAGAGCAGGCCAGGAGCATGTCTCTGTCCGTGTTGCGTGCAGACATGGAGCATACGGTGCCCCTTCGGCCCGCAGATCCGGGAGGGCTTCAGAGAGGGAGTGCCTGGAGGGAGCACTCTGGCAGAACCAGGTTTAGGAAGAGTGGATGTAGTAGACTGAAATGTGACTCTTTCGCGGTAGTTAATACGTGGGTGTAAAGTTTTCCTGGATAAAGAGCCACTGCTCTGACAGTGCCCTTGTTGTGGTTGGATGATGATTGGATTATTTTAGGGTCGCAATCTCAGAATTTCTACGAAGGCAATACTATGATTTAAAGCTTAGTAAGCTCGTTTCTTTCAGGTGGTTTCCAAGTCCCTTTGTTGTTTTTTTTAACGCATTTCATTTTATTATCCACATGAATTGAATCATCTTTTATTGACTGTCTGTGTCTGAGGTGTCGTAAAACGGCCTTTTGGGGTTGCTGTACTGAGACATCGTGGGTGTGAGATCACCATGTGTGGCTGGCAGATGTCATTTAGAATAATCGGCTCACTGCCATCCCACTTCCACAGAAGCGTCCCCACAGAGAGGGCTGGTCAGCGGGCTTCAGCCAGGGCTCTACTGGGCAATGTGGACCCTGATGGCTTCCGTCAGTCCTCCAGCTCTCTGCTTTTTATGTCAATTTGCAAGGTTGCAAAGTCTGTCGGTACGTTACCATAGCAGCCCCTCTAATGCGGTTAAAACAAGCAGATCGTCTTGCACTGTATAATCTAGTCATAAACGGTTAAGTAAGTGTGTGCTGGTCAATTAGTGCCATGTTGGGGGTTGTGGAAGAATGGGGGTGGTTCTGGTTTTGGGGGGGTGAGTGGGGTTTAACAGTGTGAACAGATGGTGATTCACAGGTCTTAAGTTCCTTGTGTGTCTCTGGCCTCAACCTGGCAAACAGAGATTATATGTGTTGTAGTAAAGGACTTTTTATTCTTCCTATTAGCCTCAGTGTGGTTAAAGAAATGAAAGAACATGAGTGGGCTGTCTTAGAGCTCTCCATCTCTTGGCATTGTTCCAGTTAGTTTCTGGCGGTAATAATATTTCCTTTTTAGAAGAAATAATACTGAACATTATATAATATTGTGAAGAAGCAAAGTATATGTTTTGGACAAATTGTGCAAACGCTGACTCTGACAGAGATGGTGAAGGCCTAATGTTTAGACCTATTTTTTACAACAGTGGACCAACTCATTCTGAGTACCACACAGCCACGATGGAGAGGGGTGGATGGAAAGGGTGGGAGAGGGAGATAGATGGAGAAATAAAGGAGGAGAGAGCTAGTTGCAGAGCAGGAATTCCCCCCTTTGCCTGTGTAGCCTCAGTTCTGTTTTGGCATTATGCAACTCCTAATCCCCGCTACTCCTTAATGTGTCTTTTGTGTTGCTGCGGCTAAGTAGAGTTCCTCTGTGGGTTTCACAAATACCAGACTCTGGTAATCACACCAGGACCAAAAACACAGAGGATCTCTGAACACAGAGTTTACTGCTCCTGCGCCTCCCCGCTTATCTCTGGTGCTGTTGTGTTATAGTGTATGTTCTTGTTATCATCTTTTAATACTGAACTAGCACCAGCGGACTTGCAGCCAGGTTCACAGTGCTCTTCTGAAATTCAACACTAACCCATAATGTACAAAGGGGCTTCTTCAGAGTGGGTGTAAGTGCATGTTGGAAACGGTGAATCCCAGAGGCAGGGGAATGGCAGACAGCAGCACTGAGTTGGAAGGGGATGTCCAGGTGATTACCGCCTGCTTCTGCAGATTGCTGCTGTGAAGCTTTCTGTTTGGACAGTGTGCTCTTGTCTGAGAGAGAGAGAGAGAGAGCTGGCACTCTTCTAGTTACCCAACAAAGTGGTTCCCCATAAGAACAGTTGCCTTGTCCCTGTCCCTTACAAGTTTGAGAAGTGCTCTGCTAGACTGGTCTACCGTGGTCCAAGGCTTGTTTAAGTGACTTAACTTGGGAGGGAGGGAGGCGGAGGCCAAGTCCCGTCCCCCCCACCCCAACCTCGTTTTGAAGGATTTGCTCGAGGACGAAGGGAAGTATCTTTTAGCAGTCCTTAAAAAGTCTCATGACAGCTTACAAAGTAGCCCATTCACCCTGTCCCAGGACATCATATCCAATGTCACAGTTCTTTGTCTCGCTACCTCGCTGGGTTCTGTGCAGCCCCAGGCAGACCCCACACACTCCCACAACATGCAGCTAAAACAGGCGTCAATCCAGCCCGTTTTAAGACACCAGGGACAGAAATCATCCTAAATCGACTTATTTACCTGCATCACTGTTTGATCGCCCTAGCTTCTCTGCATAACTTCTGCTTGGACATCTGTGGCCTGCCTCTTGTTAACAGAGAGTGATAAAAAGCTAGTTGGTAGGTGTGTCCCATGGATGTGTATTGTTGGCAGAACAGGTTTGACGTTTTTCTTACTTCTGTTATTTCTAAGAACTGGCTGGGCCAGGTATTTCTACAATACACATCTCTGTATTCCATCTAAACCTTTCCCCTCCGGTCTCCAACCACTGGTAGAGGGAGAACAGTCCAGGTCCCTCCCTCCAAACTCCTCCCATGTTTCCAACCAATGGTAGCCATATGGGGAGCTCCATGTGGCATGTCACATGTCAGGCTAATCTGTAAGGTCACCAAAGGTGTCCCGGACACATGCTAGGTTATGATGTCATCGTGTCACCTGGCTGACAGGTGGCTTCCAAGGTTGGTAGAAGGTTGAAATAGAACATTGGAGTTTTAGCGTTTAATACCTTTTTAATTAATTCTTTAATTCTGTGCTGTGAAATATTATAGCACTAGGCCTATATACTACTGAACTGTAGGCTGTTGTCTTCTGCACTCTGCTTCAGTTCCCAGTGACCCCCCTCTGTTTTTTGCCTGGGGGCAGATTAGGGTTTCACCCGTCCGTGAAAACGTAGCCTAACCCCCTCCCTCCAGGCCCTCCATCCTACAGCCCAGTGCTTCTGAGTGTCCTCTGGGACGTGTCCTCTTATGCCAGGTCTCGGTTTGAGCACAAGTGGACCGATGAGATCTGAGTGCTTTCTTTCTCAGAGTCTCGGCAGCATGTATCCTGCCCCGGGTCAAACTGCAGTTCAACTAGAATCAAATTTAACTGCAGCGTCTGCTTCACTCTGCCATTGTGGTTCATCACAACAACTGTAACTGTCCCATTGTTTCCGCCTGTGGTGGATTGAGTCATTTGTTTAATGAGTCAGGACACAGCTCAGCTCAGCTCATTCACAGTTCAGTTCAGCAGGATCATTTTGAACTTGGGGAGATTTTGTCTTTCTTTCCTGGTTACTTCTCCCTTAAAAATCCCTGCCCCACTTACTGGAGGTATAAAACAAGTCCTGTTAATATTTCAGGCACCTCGTGTCTGTGACCTTGGGGGGTATCACCTACTCTGCAATATAAAAGTTGTGATAAACTGGTTTCTCCAAGTAGTTCTGTACAGTAATCTAGGACAGTACTTTGTACCCCTTTCTTTTTTTTCTTCCTAAGTGCTATAGAGGTACATCACGTACCTCCTCCACTCTGCAGCCAGACGACCTTTAGAGGAGGAGTGGAGAACCAGAGAGAGAGAGAGAGAGAGAGGAGAGGAGAGGAGAGGGGAAAAAATGGGATGGGGAGAAGGGAATGAGTAGGACAACGGGGGGAGAAGAGAGAAAAGATGGAGAGAGAGAGGGGGATGGAGAGGAGAGCTGGTCCCCTACTCCCCAGCCAGCGGCCAGCTGAACTAGGGCAGGACTGGTGATAAATCACACCTGCCACCACACCGGCCCCTCTGCAGTAAAACCACATCCGTTCTCCTCATATTCTCCCACTCTCTCCATCTCTCTCTCAGCCTCTCACTTTTACTCTCTCTCTCTCTCTGGGCTCTTGTCCTGTAGCACCGACTGGGTTGATGTTGTTTGGATGCCACTGAAGCAAAGGAAGTGTTAAGAGTTCATGGTGTCCACCTAAAATCCAACACAGACCCACAATGAAGAAAGAGGCTTCTTCAGAGTGGGTGTATGTGCACGTTGAGGTTCTGGTGAATCCCAGAGCCAGGGGAACAGCAGGCAGAAGCACAGAGACAGGAGGAAAGAGCGTGCGAGATCGAGGTCCTTTTTAATGCATGAGGAGCACATTCGGCAGGTTCCTTTGTCTGAGCTGATGACCAGCTGCTCTCACATCCTGCCCTCCCCTTCCCCCACGAGAGTGGAGCGGGGGGGGGTATTCCGGAGGTGGATTAACAGGGGTCTCCCACACAAACTCACACACATACTCCCTGTGGTGTAGGAAGTGATCCTGGGTGCCTGTGAGCAGAGCAGAGTGTACCACAGCAGAACTGATCCCTTGTCCCCAGAGGCGCTGATCCAGCCCACAGCCCCAACGGGGCTCGTCTGATGGGGGGGAGGAGGGGGGGGGGGAGTCAGGTGGGAGAGGCCCAGAGGGTGTCACGGAACCAAACAGGCCTAACTCTGGGGAGATGGTCTAATACGGATGGATCAGTACAGTCGTGCTTAGACACAGAGACTTAGCCGCACCTGCACTCTTTTACTTTCTCATTCGCACGCACACACTGTCTCTCTCTCTGTCTTTGTCACTTACTGACCATCCTGACATTTCCACTCCACTTTCACACATTACTGTGTGTCTCTCTCACGCTCACGCTCACACACACTGAGAACCAGAGAGTCACGTCTACGGCTTCTCACATCTCGTACTGTAGCCCATACTGGCACAGAGTTTGTCAACCACAGACAGGTTGTGTGTGCTATCCTGTGGCTCCTGTGCCCTAGCCACGCCCCCACCCTGATTCGCCAGCCTCAAAGGTAAACAATGAACTGGGGCAAACAGTGAATAATTGATGGCAGTGGCGTCGGCAGCTGCTGGTGACAGCAGCGAAGCCGCATCTGTGTCCTACATGGGACAGACATGGGCTCAGCCTCAAGTCTAAAGTACACCGCGTGTCTGGGGGGTATGGAGGAGAAATCCCAGGCCCTGTAGTTCTGTTCTGTCATGACGGCTTACTTCTCCCTGCAATCTACTTTCTCTCTGTATTTCACTCCCATGCCCTCTTTTTTACTTCCTTTTGCTTGATGTCCTTCACTTTCTCTCTCTGCATCCCTTCCTCTCCGTCATCTCCTCCCACTCTTCCTCCTGTCCGCTCCCCCTTCTCTGACTCCTGCCATCTGGATTTAAAGCTAGCCGGGGGGGGGGTCACAGGTCATCCTCACAGGCCTGCTAGTGGCCCCCGACCTGCGGCCACGCAGGGTGAAGGCTCTCGCGCCCACACGCCTGTCCGTTTTCACCTCGCGTGTCGCGGTCTCAAGTGTGCACGTGTCGCTGTTCCTTTTGCCCACGTGTAGGCATGCCCTTCTGCATGTCTGTCGTAGCCCTACAGCAAAGCTACCATACATTGCGAATGATGTCGAAAGATTTTAAACCGCTGCTGAACACCGACGCGTTGGTACCCGTTACAAGAATCGTTTGTGTCCTGATGCTTGGTTGTTCCTGGTGTGTGAAGGGCAGGCCTCAGTCGGACTCTAGTACAGAAGGGAGCACAGGGAGGACAGGTGACATTTCTTTGGGGAGGAACGTTGCCACGGTCTTTGATCTCGATGGCCCCGTGACTGGCCTATTTTAAGGCCGCACCACCGTCCAGGCTGTTGGTCGATGGTCGATCGACCAGGATGTTGCCAGCATTGACCACAAACACACCTTCCTGCCCCCCCCAAACCTTTATCTACACGCTGCACATGCTGGCGCAGGGTCTCTGGTGAGGTACTCTGTAACCCAACACCTCCTCTCCTCCAGGGATCTGTGTGTGCTCAGCAGTCCTGCTTGTTTGCCAGGGATTCAAGGATACCTCCATCAGTCTCTGTCCCTCACGTCGTAATCACAGCTCTGTCTCCATCCTCCTCAGTCCTGTTGTGTTGCGGTGATTCATTCCACGTTTGAACCATCCCCCACTGCCCTCCCTCTGGGAGGCCCACAGCCTCCACAGCTGTCAGCAAACGGAGCTGTCAATCTAGAACTACAGAAACATGTAGTCCAAATGCTCAACCAGGGCCCGGACCTGCTCATAAGCAGCTGATCCAAGATGACGTCCCTGCCTCTTGGTTCTGCAGCTTTACTTTCTTTTAGTTATTTTTTATAATCAAAGTTTTTACTGTTTTTCCATGTGAGAAACACACCACAATTAACAACATGTAACAGCACCAAACACGCATTATACAACAATCTGGGCAAGAAAGATACAAAAAGTCACAATTAAAACACACACATAAATAATAAGTAAAATAGGATGGGGGGGGGGTGTTGGCTGAGATCGAATTAGGCTTGATAATAAAAGTAATTATGGGGCAATAGTCAGTTCAAATTGAATAAAATGCAGGAAATGAGACCAGACTTGGTAGAATCTACCCCTACCATCATTCGGTCTTGCAATAAGTTCTTCAAATGAGGCCGTCATTAACTTCAGCCAGTCTCAAAACTAGGCCTTACCTGGCTTTTCCAGTGTCTAAGAATGATTCGTACTGCAGTGATAAACCCAGCCAGTGTCAGAGCGGACTCCGCTTTAGATATGTTCTGCAGCTTTTCTAAGATCAGCATGCTGAGATGCCTGATATTTTTTTTTTTTAAACAGGCCCACATGGGAAGCAAGACAGTGGTCCATTCTTGCTGTCAGACTAGGCAGCTCTCATCATCACCAGTTCATCATTATCAGCCAGGCTGGTGATCCTTGCGTGCAGCCCGCAGAACAAAGACGTCCTGGTTCTCTTTACAGTGTCTGTAAGCAGACAATGAACCCAGTTGAGAATGACCCCTCTTTGTATGGGTTGGTCCCTGTGGCGGAGCTGCACCGTGGGGATCGCAGAGTGAGTTGTTTTCCATGAAGAACTTAGTCAGTTCAATAAGACAGGCAGATAGTGGGAGGGGCCTGGGTTTGGTCCGTGTGGTGGAGCCGCGCTGGCAGGCCCACAGAAAGTACCCAGACAGAACAGAGGTCTGGTTTTGGGCCCTGTGGAGGAGCTGCGCGGGGAGGCCCACAGTCCAGACGGGTCTGACGTCTGTGCCCCATCGTGCTGATTTGTTGACATCTGTGTTTTTTCTTTTCTTGTCAATTCCTTTTTGTTGGGAGCAGCTCCGCTGGCAGGAAGTGGGAATAATCGAGTGAGCCGTGGAATGTGCTGTTTTTGTTTTCGGAGGAGGCGCTGCCGCAAGTCAGTCTGCGTCCAGCCCACAGCACTGACCAGGACCACTGCCCTGGACCCTGCACATCCTGGGCTCAGGACAAACCAATCAGCTCTTACCCCCCTCCTACCCTCTAGCAATAGCAGATGTGGTATATTGTATGTTTCTCGTGTAGAAGTCTTCCATTTGTTTTGCTTCGTCTTACTCTCACACGCTCGTGCTGATAAGAGACCAGAGCCCAGGCCTATTGTTTCCCTGGAATCCCAGAAGGCCTGGCCTGTCGAGGAGCCTGGAGGCCACAGCCCTGATAAAGGAAGTTCAACATTGTGACAGCGGCTACAGCCTTGTTTAGCATGCAGACAGCTCTGCAGTCATCGCATGGTTGATGCTGTTGATGGCCCTAGTTCACAACCCTGTTAACGTCTCCTCTTATCGTCTCACGTCATGTTCTGACTGCATGCCGTGTGGACTCTCAACTGTTCAGGTTGTCTCATAGACCGTTCCAGAACACCTCTGTTCTCGGTTCCTGCCGTGTTGTTGGCCAAAGAAGCCACAGCCCAGTTTTAGAATGAGTCAACATGGGTTAGCTTCCCCGTTAGTTTCTTGGTTCCTTTATCTAGAGGAGACTCAGCTCCCTGAAACTTGGGCTGAAGCAGAGCTTCTGTACCAGGGTGTAGTTCCTAAGTCCTACAGACTGAATCTGAATGGAGTGAAATGGGTCTGCGGGTCCCTCCAGCACGTTGAAGCTATTGACCAGTAGAGTACACACACCCACACGCGTGTTTGTGCCAAAAATGCATAGCAAGTGTTGACTATTGAGACCATAATGGGGATGTAGCTGTGCCCTTGTCCTTTCATTGTCTGCAACTCATACTGTGTGTGTGTGTGAGCCACTTGCTGGCTTGGGCACTCGATGACAAAGGCGTCCTTTGAGCCATACCAGCGGGTCTGTCTCTCTCTCCTCCAAACACATCTTTTCATCGCTGGCGTAGCAAGAACGCCCTGACTGTCTGCTCACTTCTCCTCCCAGAGTGGCTCAAAACAGGCTTAACCCTTTCCTGTCCCCCCGTCCCACTGGGACCTCCTTGTAGAAAGATGAACTTCCGCAACACGGCCCGCATAACTCATAGCAGGCTCAGGGGCTAGTGTTGATGGGCATTGTTGGAGCCAAAGGTCAGTTTATTTTAGCCTGTGCTTTAAAAAGCATGTGTTGCGTTGGAAGGACAAAGCTACACTTTAGGGTGATTGTCTCAGCCTCTCTTCCCCAGTGAGCAGTCGACACTGTGGGCTAGCTCGGTTCAGCCTGGCCAATAAACCACTCGTTTCCCCCTGGCTGTGAAGGAGAGTTTGTACTTTGTACCTGGCTTATGATTACTACACTGTGTGGCCTTGTCTTTGAGGGGGAGTGTGTGTGTATACAGTGTGTGTGTGTAATTAACGCAGCCAGTACTGTAGCACGTGACGCCGGAGGAAATACAGGCATGACTGGAATCTTCCCTTCATGCTAGAAGCCACACATTTGGACCCATGTACAATTCTGTATAGGAAGACCACACACGCGTGCGCACACACACACACACACACACACACGCCTATATACACTGCAATAAACCACAGGTAGTCAAACATTGCATTTATATGGCACACAGACGGTGCACAGTTATATTTTTTCCGTCCGAGGAACCTTTTCCTTCCTAATCAAACTTGACTTGAGTCTACCCTGTGTCAATGTGAATGTGCTCTAATTCAGCTTCCATTTTAATTAAGCCAGCGTCTGTACTCCAGGGGCTGTCGCCCAAACGGAGGTCTGGTGAGGAGCCAAGCAGGGAGAATGGAGGAGGCGTCTAGAACGACGAGTTCAAAGAGCCGCGCGTGTTGACTGTCTGATAATGACATGGTTTTAGTGAGAAGACGCCCTGGTCTCATTACTCACTCTAAATAATAGCAATCCTGGCCTACACAACCTGCAAAGGGAAGTCACCTCAGCCTGCTGTCGGCCTTCCTTTTGTCTCTGGTTTTCGATGGGTGCTGCTGTGGACACAGCAGGGCAGCATCTGAAGGACTAAAGCACATCTCGCTCTTCATCCCCCTGGCCAGGGTCTTCCCTGAAGGGCCCTGACACTGAGCTAAGTGGCCCTGGCAGCCACAACAGTCAGTTTACCTGCGAGAGTGTATTTGTGTGTAGGTACGGCTGAAAGTTATGTCAGCTGGTTTCAGCCATGTCGGGTCTCAGATGCTAAGGTCACGCTGGGGCTCAGGACAAACAGGAGAGTCACCTCACACTCACACACACGCAACCGTCAATGTTTATGAAGGTGTGCTAATTCACTTTGCTGCGGTCCCTGCCTGGTCTACTTAACACCATGTAAAAAGACCCAGAAAATGAGACCTACAGTTGAAGCAGTCAGTCAGTTAATATTTAACACAGTCTTTACGACCTGAAACGGGAAACAGTGTTTGAAGAAGGTGAGCAGGGATAGTCCTGCGCCCGACAGCAGACAGCGGTAGAAGGATGGGACTGTGAGGGCGGGGCGGGGGGGGGGCGGGGGATAGAGCTGGTGTGTTTTGCTCCACCCTGACAGTGATCCTCTCTGGAGGTGTGTAGGAGTGGTATAAGGAGTCAACGCTGTAATTAGGCCTGTCTTCACAACACAGAGCAGATCAGCGTCGTGTTGACTTCCACTCCTCCTCCTCCCCCTCTCTAGTGTTTGTTGTTGGCAGCTGAATTTGAAGCTTGCTTAGGCCTCACCCCAAACAGGAGATGGACATGGAGTCAGTACTTGTGATTCTGAGGGATTACAACAGAAACGAAGTCTAGATTTCTAGATGTCTTTTCCTTAATCTCCAGGTGGGAGTGTTGAATTGCCAGCCAGCCTCTCTACTCATTCAGCAATCTCATCATGACGTGTTCTCGTTGCCCCGGACAGCGTTCTAGAACACTCTGTGGTCTCCAGGGTGATCTTGCTCCGGAGACGAGGGTGCTCCTGTCATCTGGGGGGTGGCGGTGTATTTACCCAGGGTATCCATGGGCAACACAGTAGCCTTCACCATGGAGAGCTTGTCTGTGTCACTGGCAGCCAGGCATGCATGCAGGCAGGCAAGGTTGTTATGCAGTTGCAGGCTACTAGTATTGACCATGCCTCTGGTGGAAGGCTCTAACGGCTTTCCTTGTGTCCTCCAATCCTTGCCTCTCCTTCTTAACTGTGATTGGACAAGAAGAGGAGAGAATCATACCACCTCCTTTTGAGGAGGAGTCGAGGAGAGAGGGCGCCACTGGGGAACTAATGACTTACTTTCAGCTTTTGAAGTTTTAACTGAAACTTTAACTTCAGTCTCCTTGACTGTGCATTAGTGTTCATCCAGAACACACACACACTCTACCCTGCCTGTGTCCACTGGTGCAAGATGGGATATTTCCATGAGCTGCAGGCATGCTCGGCGATATCTACGCCACACGGAGGTGACATGACGTTAACACATAGCAGGGATTCCATTCTGTTTAACTGGGCACAGGGATGTTTTATTTAGATGCGTCTTGACATTTTATCCTCTGGACCCAGGGGGTTTAGTGTGTCGACGTGCTTGTCGAGAGGTTTGTCTCGGGCATCACAGGCACAGCAAAGCTGCTGGCATACGCTGCAGAATGTGGGCTAGAGCAAATGACCGTGTGTCGATGCTCTTCGGCGCGCGGTCCACAGATCTCAGTTGCCCTTTCGCTGACTCGTCACGGGGAAACCGTAAAACAAAAAGCCCTATTCGAGCCTTAATCAGAGTGGACCTGCATCCCTGACGCGTGTCCTTCCTGTCCGTGCAGGGTTCTGCGGTGTCAGCGTCCATCTACAACATGCAGCGTGTACTGCAGGGAAATGTAGCCGGTGAATTGCGTCGTTTTATAGCGACATGCTGTGTTTTTTTTTTTGCCGAGTTACTAGAGAAAACATTGAGTAGGATTTCTCGCACTGGGACCATCTGGGGTCTAAGCAAACAGACATCCCTCGAGGGAGAGCTGCTGTTTGGGGGCGAACTGCAACCCCAGAGCCTCCTATGATGCTGCTCCTTCTGGTGTGGATAAACGATCTGAATTGTGAGGGAAGAGAGATGGATTTTCATCAGTGGACGGCCACACATTCAACACACATTGCTCCCTGCACTGGTGTGTGCGTGCGTGTGTGTGTGTGTGTGTGTGTGTGTCAGTTGCATGATCAATAAAGGCTTCTCCCTCTTCTCCTGCTGAACTACAATCATCATATACTGAGATATATATCTGTCTACCATAAGCCATGTACAGATGTTTTACATATCCATGACCCAGTTGCCAATGTAGGTGAAGAATCTCTTTCCCCAGGGCTTATAGAAGAGCAAGGCCTCAGCTTGGCTCTGTTTCTGTCAGTCCTGCCTCTGGCCGTGATGAAATAGTCCCGCTTCAAACAGCTCTGTTATATCAGCTAGCTAGCTAGCAAGCTGAGGCAGCTGCTCCTGCCTGTCTCTGCTGCCTCACCCTGTCGGTCGAGAACAGGTAGACACATCTGTCCATTCTGTGTGTGTCAGGCTGTGTGTTAATGTTTGTTGCTGTGTGTGTGTGTGTGTGTTGCCTGCTGACAGAGGAATGTTGAGGCCGCTACTGCTGAGCTTCAGACGCTCAGCCACATGATCCTGTGAGGGGGCCGCAACCTGGACACACACAATGGGCCTTTATACCGTCCCTGGCTGCTCAGGATACACGCACACGCACGCGCATACCAGGACACACATACACATTAAGAGGGAGACAGCCATACCCATCTACCACACACACACCCCATCAGAGCTGGCAGCACCCGTCCCCTCCCCTGGTTGCCCTGGGCAGTGTTGTGAGCGAGAGACACAGGTTCTGGGCGAGGCAGAACGAGAAAGCATGACAGTAATGTGATGAGCTGGTCGGCTATTATCACCTTTCAACTCCAGCCCTCTCTGGCAGTGCTGTGTGTGTCCATGGCAGCCCTGTAAGGAGTCAGTCAGGTTCCTGTTGTCAGGTTCCTGTTGTCAGCCTCTGTACTGTACCAGGCCCAGACAGCAGCTCCTCCTCCCAGGCGTTTGATCACGGAGCGTGTTGACAGTGTTCCGTCCGGACAGGAAGAGACTCGCGCTTAACAATAGCCGGGCATCGCCACGGATACGGATGACAGTGGCGGAGCGAGACAGTAATGCACGGGGGGGGGGGGGGGGGCTAGCAGGCAGGGGAGACAGACGGGTCGGAGAATCCGACAGACGGGAGATTTACATGCCTGCATAGCACACAGATGGGTAGAAGTCAAGCTGACCTACTGGCAAGAGAAACAGGCAGTCAGGCGGAGTGCAGGCAGACGCAGTGCAGTCAGACAGGCAGACAGGCAGACAGGCAGGCAGGCAGGCGGGCGTTCAGGCTGAAGCAGACCGGATCCAGCCCATCCAGGACAGAGCCAAACGTCCTCCGCTGTCTGTAAACAATAGGAGGACTGGCTTTGTGTCACGTTGGTGGGAACATGCAGGGCGGGAGTGGGAGAGAAAGGGTCAGAGTACGAGAGAGAGAGAGAGGGAGAGAGAGAGAGAGAGGGAGAGAGAGAGGGAGAGGGAGTGAGAGAGAGAGTGAGAGAGAGGGAGAGTTCTCTTCCTCTTCTTAGGGTCAGTTATTGTCCTGTGTGAGGAGCTCATATAGAGAGCTTGTTGGGTGAGGACTATGAAACAGCAGACAGGACCACCTCAGCTTATAAAGAGCAGTGTTCTCTCTGTCTGCTTGTCGTAGTCAGCTGTGTGGTTCAACCAGGGGAGGGGGCTGGGGGCTGGGGGGCACACTACAGGGGGCGCAAGGCCAGTGTGCTGACATACAGCAGTGTTGTTTTAGGGTGCACAATGCAGCAAGGTTCCCCTTTATCACCTGCAATCATTGATGATGGTTGCCCCCAGCATTACATACACACACACACTATTTTACGATTACCCAGTTTTGCGAGAGTTCAGCCTTGTTGTAAAGCAGTTTTTTTTTCCCCAGTGGGTCCCTACAGTAGTACAGCACATTCCTCATTTGACTGGGATTTGTTTAGGAGTCAAATCACCCTGATAACCACCACAGACATGGGCCCAGGGCCCTCGTCTGGCGTGTGGGCGCACGGATCGGCGCTCGCGTGTGAGCGGTGGGTGGTGATGGGTTTGTTTGTTTGTGTGTGTGTGTTGTTCTCCGGGCAGGTGCGTGCAGCTGAGTGCTGTGGTGTCTGTCGCCGCTGGGACGGCGCTGGTCTCCAAAGCTTCTCTTGACTCTCTGAGGAGGACCCGGCCGCATGGATTACCTGTCTATTCTTAACCTGGCGGGAAAGCTCTTTAGAGCCCCGCGAAAGAACACAGAATGTTCTCACGGGAGTGTGTAACCCAGGGGATGTTGAGAGAGCCCGGAGCGTTCTCTGGCTGGGGCAGGACATGCTTTAGCTGACCTTAAACACCCACGGGTTAGTAGTGGTGGGAGCCCTCTGGTGTGGACGTGCGTCCAAATCCTCAGTGGTAAGGAGAAGTGGTTAGCGGGGTTAAAGCTGTTAGCTCTTGGGCTGCGGACCTGTCGGTGTGTCTGGAGGCCCTGGCTGCCGCACGGCTCTGGGGCTGCGGACCTGTCGGTGTGTCTGGAGGCCCTGGCTGCTGCACGGCTCTGGGGCTGCGGACCTGTCGGTGTGTCTGGAGGCCCTGGCTGCTGCACGGCTCTGGGGCTGCGGACCTGTCGGTGTGTCTGGAGGCCCTGGCTGCCGCACGGCTCTGGGGCTGCGGACCTGTCGGTGTGTCTGGAGGCCCTGGCTGCTGCACGGCTCTGGGGCTCATTAGAGGTGTTACTGTTGTTGTCGTAGCGTCTGCCTTCCACAGCCAACTGTCCTCTCCAGCCTCCGGCCTACTGTGTTCTGGGGACCTGGCAACTGGCCTGGAGCGGAGAGAGGGGGAGCGAGGGAGAGCAAGGGAGAGGGAGAGGCAGACAGAAAGAGGGAGTGCATCTTGTTTAATTCTTTCCTCACGGTAGTCTCCCACTAGTATCCGCTGCACCAGCACAGTGATGACAGGCACACACAAACACCCTGTTTAAGATAAATAGCCCCTGGAGGCAGCCCTTTAGCCCAGACCCCTGTTCCACTCTTCTGTTCTCCTGACTCGACACTAACGCCAGCAAGATGGAGGACACCCTGCCGCATGCGGCTCCACCGAGACAGGACGGCTAGTTTACTATGTGTGTGGGATGTACATAAGATGTTGCACAGGCTCATGCTAAACATGCTGCGGAACACGCTCTACAGACGCCAGGCTCTCGTCCTGGCCCTGTGCAGCCAGCAGGGCTAAGGGCTGTCTAGGCAGAATAACCTGACCTGCCAAACGTCCGTTCTGCTTGTACCTCCAAGAGGGATCCTTTCTCTTCTCTTCTAGGCCGTCTGTTTCACTTGCAACCTTCCTCTCCTCCCACCCGCCACCCGGGAGGGCTGATCCGACGTGACGGGGATAGGTAACAGCTGGGTAGATAAACGCATGCTGTTGATGTGTTTTTAGGCTTCCCTGTCATGTCGAGTCAGTCATCCTGGCAGAAACCTCCCCTTGTGGGAGAGGGAGAGGGGGTGGGGGTGGGGGTGGGGGGTAGAAAGGTTGGGTGATGGAACACACGCTCACAAACTCTCTATCTCTCCTCCATCTCTCTCTCTCTCTCTTCTCTCTCTCTCTCTCTCTCTCTCTCTCTCTCTCTCTCTCTCTCTCTCTTCCTGCAGTCTCTTCCTGACATTCTCACAGCCACATGACTACAGGGCCCGTGGGGCCTGATGGCCTACTGTGACTCTTGTTTACCTGCCCTCAGGTCTGTGTACTGCCCTCAGGTCTGTGTACTAAGAGGGCCGTGCAAGTGTGATGACAGGATTAGTTACGCTCGCCAAAATGACTTTACAGGATAGCCTGTAGCAGAGGAGGAAGGCAGACGGCCACACACAGGGACCGCCTCCACACCTGGACTGAATGACGTGTGGGAGAAGTTGTTTGAGGTTAGAGGAAGTTGGTGAACCATGCTATGTGCTGCCGTTAATGGGAGTCTGTCAAGCCAGATCCCTTTGCTACAGGCTGAGAGGGGGAGAGAACCTCCCAGAACAAGGCTCATGATGGGACTTCCACCCAGATAAGATCCGGACATTTCAGTGTGCGTGCGAGCACATGTGTGCTGTGAGGTGTAGTGGTACAGTAGAGCACTGTGTGTGTCCGTGTGAGAGCCAGAAGCACGTTGGAATGGCCCGGAAGTTACACCGCAGTGCTGTCTGTCTGTGGTCAGGTGGTCAGATGGTCGGACAGGACTCGGGGAGGCGGGTGGACGGGGGGGTCAGCTCAGAGCCGCCCTCCTGTGGGAACCCCTTTGTGTATCCTCCCTCCTTCCTTCATTAATAAGCCCCCTTCTCCTTTCTCTCCGTCTCTCTCCTCTGCTCTCTCTCTCTTTGCTTCTCTTCTTCACCTCTGGCTTTTGTTCTCGCTCTCTTCTTTCAAGTCCTCATCCCTTCATTTCCAGGCCCCCTCCCCCTCCCCTCTCCCGGCGCCCTCTTGGACAATGGATCATCCGACCCCCACCACCCTGGCCTTTGGAGGGAGGGGGAGGGGGGCGAATGACAGCCCAGTATGGGGGCCACTCTCCCTTTGTCCCTCGGCCAGGGAAAATGGAGGGAAATTAGAGAGCAGTGGAGGAGCCAGGGAGAGAGGGATGGAGGAGGAGTGGCGGCTGCACTCATGCGGAGGGATTTGGGTTTCAGTCCCTGTGGAGAGAAAGGAGGATAGGGGGAGTAGAGGAGGCTAGAATCGTAGCTTCTTGTAGGAAGTCAGTACTTCTCTTCCACTGTGGCCTGGGCTCCCAGTCTGTCGGCCCAGGTTTCTCTGAAACCTTCTGGAACCTTCTCTGGGCTGATGGCACCAGTGTGTGCGGTGTAGTCAGGCCAGCTCTTTTGAAGGGGACTGACCAAGTTACTCAGTCAGCCAAATCCTCCCTTTCTCTGTCATGAACTGTGAAAGAGAAGAGGAGGCCATCACAAAAGACCCCCCTCCCCTCGGTTTTCTGCCCCTCACCCCAGCTGTGTGTGTGTGTGTGTGTGTGTGTGTGTGTGTGAGAGGCAGGGAGAGGGAGAGAGGGTGGTCATGATCAGTAGACTGGATTATTGGATGACGGAGAGGGGGAGAGAAAGATGGGAGAGAGTGAATAGTGGCAGAGCAGGAGGGATTCCACTGCAATGACAAGAGACACGGCCTAGAAGAGGAGGGAGGGGGGAAGGGGGGAGAGGGAGGGAGGGAGGTGGGGGGGGGGGGGGGGAGGGGTGGAAGGGTTTAATGCTCTGTCATTTATCCTCATCCTCCTGGCCAGTGAAAGTGAGCACAGGGGCTCAATTGATCCGACTGGTCAACACTCCTTGTTCACTCCCATTTTGTCAGCCTCTCCTGGACACCTTCTACTGGGTCTGAACGGGTGAATGTGTGTGTTTACATGCTGTGTGCTTGTTTGTGTGTGTGTGTGTGTGTGGTCATTGGAGCCCTCTGTCTGTAATGGTTTAATTGGAGAGCAGCCGTAGGGTAAATGGAGTCACTTGACTGGAACACTGATGTCTGTGTCCATCAAGCTTGAGAACGGCTCACCTAGCCTGAACACACACACACACAATTCCTCACTCACCAACCGTCAGTTATAAATGAGCTCCAGCCTAGAACACATTCTTCTCAATGTCTTTACTGTCCTGTTCCAGGCACGCACACATACACACACACGCAAACATGCTTAAACACACCGTTAAACAAACAGTAACTCTTCCTGGTACACGTCACCACGGTAACACACACATTAACACTGCCTCTCTCCCAGGCAGCTTCACACACCTGCAGGAGCAACAAAGGGTCCTGCCCACAAGCCCCACAGTCACACGGGACACACACACACACACACACACACACAGCAGCGTACGTGAGAGCTGAGCTATGCTTCTTAGGGAGCAGCAGATAAGGCTGCGCTAGTCCCAGAGACCAGCCTTCTGGCGTCACTCATCACACACTCACTGTGGCGCAGCACGTCTCTCGTGTAGCCCTTACACACACACACACACACACACCGCTCTCTGTTATAGCATTCTCATGGGTGGCCAGGTTTCACTCAGTGCAGCCTAATGACCTCTTCATACCAGCTGGAGGGTGCACACACACACACACACACAAGCGTGCGCAGTGAGTGAGGCAGCAGTAGTGTACGGTGTGGCCATGCCTGACCTCTCAGCAGCAGAGAGACTCAATGGTCATCTTTGTGAGTGTTCATAACAACCCGTTCACTGGGCAGATTGGATAACAGTCCTCCTTCCCTCCCTCGTTCTCTCCTTCCATCCCTCCCTCGCTCCTTCCATCCTTTTCTCCTTCACTCCCTCTCTCCTTGCCGACGCGAACTGAGCTCTGGAGAGAGAAGGAGGGTTGTGACTTGAATGAAGTGGTGTACAGTTCTTTCATTCACGTGTGCTGCTGCCCCTCTCCCCCCCCCCCCCCCCCCCTCCTGGCCTGGCTGCCTCCCATCTGGGGGTGGCTTGGTCACATGGGCTCTCCTGGCTCCTATTTCCTCTTCCTGTCATCTGATACCTGTCACCTGCCAGAGTCTCTATCCCTCTTTCTCTCGTTCTCTCTCTCTCTGTATCTCTCTCTTTGTCTCTCTCTCCCTCTTGTCATCCATCTCTCCCTCCCCCTCTTTTCCAGCTGCTAGCCTTGGCCTTATCTTCTGCTACAGTAGGCTGGTGAGAGACTGAAGCTATGTTCTAACTTGCGAGTTCCCAGCCAAACTCAACACACACACACACACACACACATACACACTTTTGCTTTTGAACAGGAAATATCTGTCACAGAGGAACACATAGTGGAGCGTTCTTACCTCAGGCAGCATAGAGCTGTCATGGCTTGCATTGTGTGTGTGTTTCTCCTTTCCTCTGTTGTCTAGCAGCAACACTACAGAACACACAGAGCAGACCTCATTTAACTTGGTACGATTCTGAGAAAAGAGAGAGAGAACGGGTGCATCAGAGTTGCACAACACATGTTTTGATCGGTAGGAACCTGTTTGCCATTTCCAGGATTTACCACCTAATCATGTTACGATTCCCAAACCTCCCAGAGTGTCCTGACTTTGACGTGAGTTGAGTATAGTTTGGCTAAAGGCTCCAAGCCTGTCTGGACCCCCTCCTATGTACTGGCCTGGTTAAACCTCAGGTCCAGGTCATCTCCTGTCACCCAGTGCTCTTCTCCACAACGCCGTCATCAGTATATGATTGGAACCAGGTCACGACGGGGCCGACAGAAAGGTTTCCAGGTCTGCAGGAATCTGTTTGCCTGCCTGTCTGTCTGTCTCTGTCTGTCTGTCTGTCTGCCTGTCTGTGAGTTACAGACACCAGGCTGGTCCCTCTGCTGCTGGAGGAATGTGCTGAACGCCGTCCCTCCAACAACCAGTCTGTTGTGAGGGTTCTTGGCAGTTGAGGCTCGGCCAATCGGAATCCGCTTTGTTTGGCGGTAGTTGCCATGGTGATAAGGGGTTTTCCATGTTGATGGAATATCTGTTTGGGAAAAGACTGTCTACCCTGGTGATCGAATACAATTGTGTTAGTGTCCTCCTCATTAACGTTGTGTTTGTGTGTGTTCACAGCCTTTCTTCAGACTCCTGAACCTGAGGAAGCTTGGTCTGAGCGACAATGAGATCCAGAGGCTTCCTCCTGAGGTGGCCAACTTCATGCAGCTGGTGGAGCTGGACATATCCAGAAACGGTACGCACACACGCACACACACACAGAAGTTGGTCCTGGTCAAAGACTACCTGTTTTCCCACACACCCATGCATGTGTTGACGCCAGGCCGTTAACACACACTTACTTTAAAGGCAGGTCGTAAACAGATAACGCTGTGTTGGCATGCTCCAGGAACTGAAGTTTCAGCTTAGAGAGACAGAAAGACCCAGAGCAGAAAATCCTCAGAGGAAAGGGGACACTCACTTCCTTACCCATTCAGCCGAGGGAGGGAGGGAGGGAGGGAGGGAGGGAGGGAGGGAGGGAGGGAGGGAGGGAGGGAGGGAGGGAGGGAGGGAGGGAGGGAGGGAGGGAGGGAAAGTGATCCAGGATCATAATAAAGCGGGCCTGGTTAATCAATCCTCAATATCCTTCCCCTGTATCAAATAATGGATCACTGATGTGTACATCCACGACACCATCTCCAGTGTGGCTGGCCTACATAGACCCGCTCTGCAGGGCGTTCTGCCTCTCTAGGTAGCAGGCGTCCTCTCGCTGTCCTTGGCCCTCGCAGATATCATGTGATCACGCTGGCAGGAAGGGGCTCGTGGATAGTTGTTTCAGGGATGGAACTGGAGAGCTGTTGGCGTGAGCTGTCCAGGCTAGCGGCCTGGTGTTTTTACTAGCCTCAGTAGCCAGACGGACTTTCAGATAGCTAGCACGATACACAGACCTGTACCAGCGTGTGGAACTGTAGCTTAATGTGAGGTTTTCTCTTCCTTCTTTTCCTCATCTCTCCTTTTTTTTCTCTCTCTCTCTCTCTCTCTCTCTCTCTCTCTCTCTCTCTCTCTCTCTCTCTCTGTCTCTCTGTCTGTCTCTCTCATTTCATTCAGTTTCTCTGCCATCTGGTAAAAATTCCAAGGGAAACTGAAATAATTTGCTCTATAGAATGTGAGCCCCCCCTCTCATAACCAATCACACACACCTCAATCTCGCTGACTGTGCCCCCCCCCCCCCCCCCCAACGTTTTCCTGTCTGCAGACATTCCTGAGATCCCAGAGAGCATTAAGTTTTGCAAGGCGTTGGAGATCGCAGACTTCAGTGGAAACCCCCTCTCCAGGTTTGTGGTAGCCTCCATCTCTCTCCACCTTAACACTCACAAACACATGTTTGGGTTCAACCAAATTGCCCCAGAGGGGAATGTAAAGGAGTCGATTTGCGTTTCACTCTCATGCAGCAACACAGCGCATGTCTGTACATTTCTTTGGTTGTTGCTCTGAGTCGTCCCCCCCTCTTCCCTGTCAGGTTACCCGACGGCTTCACCCAGCTCCGAGCGCTGGCTCACCTGGCACTCAACGACGTGTCACTGCTGGCACTGCCCAACGACATCGGGAAGTACGTATTCACAAACACACACTCACAGCCATCAACCCCCACCCTCCCCTCCCCCCAGGAGGGGCCTTCAGACTGGGTGGGGGGGGCACTGTTAGGCATGACCAGATGGATCACCACCCTGCCAAGTCAACCCGGTCCAACAGACCTCCAGACTCCATCTGACTCACTAACCACTCTCCTCCCCCTCTCTGTCATCCTCCTCTGCCTTCACCTCCTACGGCAATCCTCCTCCTCCTCCACCCCTGCTCTCTTCCTCCTCCTCCACCCCTGCTCTCTTCCTCCTCCTCCACCCCTGCTCTCTTCCTCCTCCTCCACCCCTGCTCACTTCCTCCTCCTCCACCCCTGCTCTCCTCCTCCACCCCTGCTCTCCTCCTCCACCCCTGCTCTCCTCCTCCACCCCTGCTCACTTCCTCCTCCACCCCTGCTCACTTCCTCCTCCTCCACCCCTGCTCACTTCCTCCTCCACCCCTGCTCACTTCCTCCTCCTCCACCCCTGCTCTCCTCCTCCACCCCTGCTCACTTCCTCCTCCACCCCTGCTCACTTCCTCCTCCTCCACCCCTGCTCTCCTCCTCCACCCCTGCTCACTTCCTCCTCCTCCACCCCTGCTCACTTCCTCCTCCACCCCTGCTCTCCTCCTCCACCACTGCTCTCCTCCTCCTCCACCCCTGCTCTCCTCCTCCTCTTCCACAGCCTGGCCAACCTGGTAACGCTCGAGCTCAGGGAGAACCTGCTCAAGTCCCTGCCCACGTAAGTGCCTCCTCCCCTGGGTACAGCCGCTCCATCTGCAGCCTCCCATCCTCCATAGCAGCCTGAGGCGCTACCTGCTTGTTAAATACCTAATCACCGCCGCAGCACCACACAGCTGTAGCCAGGATATGATCTATTAGCATGTCTCTCTCTATATCTATATACACAGAGCCTCAGAGCTGCTAATGCATTTTGCTCATGAATAGAGATGTAGTCTGTTAGCAAACAGCGTTAAGTGTTTCGACTGGCTGTCCTAGACTGCAGGCAGAGTAGGAGAGGCAGGGTTGATGTGTTGGCTGTCAGGCTGGCCCAGACGCCCCAGCCCTTGACCTCACTGTCACACACACACTGCATGATGGATGAGGCCGGAATCCTCTGCATCTCTAGTCCCGACTTCAAAAGCACCTGTGCTCTCTGTTGTAACATTCTTGACATAGGCTTCATACGAATGAGAGGTATGCGAGGCATGTGTCAGCCAGACAGGGAACCGCCCGCACGGTTGTGGATGTTTAGGAAAGGGCGTGTGGTCTGAAGCGGGTGTTGTCTGACTGATTGTTCTTTCCCCCGTTCAGATCGCTGTCTTTCTTGGTCAAACTGGAACAGCTGGACCTGGGGAAGAACGAACTGGAAGTGCTGGTGAGACTCACTTCAGTGCACAAACAGACGTTATACTTGGGATTAGCAATGAGTTGGACACATTCACTCTCCAATCATGGTTCCAGCCCACTCAAGTACACAGACCCTTGTTTACCCCACAAAATGACATATTTGACATTTCTGACGTTCATCCAGCCCACAGCCCTTAAACACACGTAACCTAACTAACACAGCTGACGTGGCCCACAGCCCCCTGATGGAGCTCTTGGAATGAGCCATGTTTGGGCCTGGGGTGCTATATCTTCCCTCCAGTCAGGGTGTCTGCATGGGAACGTGTGTGTGTGTGTGTGTGTGTGTGTGTGTGTGTGTGTGTGTGTGTGTGTGTGTGTGTGTGTGTGTGTGTGTGTGTGTGTGTGTGTGTGTGTGTGTGTGTGTGTGTGTGTGTGTGTGTGTGTGTGTGTGTGTGTGTGTGTGTGTGTGTGTGTGTGTGTGTGTGTGTGTGTGTGTGTGTGTGTGTGTGTGTGTGTGTGTGTGTGTGTGTGTGTGTGTGTGTGTGTGTGTGTGTGTGTGTGTGTGTGTGTGTGTGTGTGTGTGTGTGTGTGAACAAGGCCTTTTGATCTGAGCTGGGTGGAGGCAGAGCACACAGGTGAGGTCATTCTGTAACCATACCTGCCTGCTGATCTACCTGCCTGGCTGTCGTACGCCAAGGCCTGTCTGCCTGTCACACTTGAGGCCTGTCTGCCTGTCTGTCTGTCTGTCACACTTGAGGCCTGTCTGCCTGTCTGTCTGTCTGTCACACTTGAGGCCTGTCTGTCTGTCTGTCACACTTGAGGCCTGTCTGCCTGCTCTCCCCCAGTCTGCCTGTCACAGTTGAGGCCTGTCTGCCTGCTCTCCCCAGTCTGCCTGGTAGCGGAGAGGGAAACTGTAATTGGAGCGTAGGATTTATGTTTGTGTGTTTATCTTGGCAGCAACCCCCATTTCCCCAAAGGTGGATCTGAAACGGCCTATATGCAGCGTGTTTGCGCTCCAACTTGGCTCACTAAACCTAATCACCTGTCTTCATTTAACTCAACAGTCAAGATAACAGACATGCCCTCTGTTTTCTTAGCTTATGATTTTTTTTCTTCCTCCATTTCTCTCTTTTCCATCTCTCTCTCTGATCTCTCTCTCATCCCTCTCTCTCTCATCCCTCTCTCTCTGTCTCTTCCTCTGTCTCTCTCTCAGCCGGACACTCTTGGTGCTCTCCCTAACCTGAGGGAGCTGTGGCTGGATCGCAACCAGCTGTCCTCTCTACCCCCAGTGAGTGGCAGCCGTCTTCATACCTGTCACCTGGTTCAAGCCATTACACCTACACAACTGGGATACTGATGTGTGTGTGTGTGTGTGTGTAGGAGCTGGGGAACCTGCGGAGGCTGGTGTGTCTGGACATCTCTGAGAACCGGCTGGAGGAGCTGCCCTCAGAGCTCAGTGGTCTGTTGGCCCTCACTGACCTGCTGCTCACACAGAACCTGCTGGAGATAGTCCCTGATGGAATAGGTGAGGAGGGAGGGAGGGGTTGGAGTGGAGGGAGGGAGGGGTTGGAGCGGAGGGAGGGAGGGGTTGGAGCGGAGGGAGGGAGGGGTTGGAGCGGAGGGAGGGAGGGGTTGGAGCGGAGGGAGGGAGGGGTTGGAGCGGAGGGAGGGAGGGAGGGAGGGAGTGGAGGGGGGTGAGTGGAGGACGATGGAATCTGTCCTATTGTGTGGAGCCTTGTCAACTTAATCATCATGTCACCTCATTGTGGGTGTAAAGCAGGCCGTTTGAGCTGCTTTGTCCAGGTGTCGTGTCTGTAGGAAGCCCATGGGCTGTCCCATTGTGACTGGGGACAGGGGATACCCCTCTGGGTTTCCATGCAACAACACTGCCCTCTACTGGGAACGCAGGGCCTGGCACTCATGAAGAGGGCAAGGTTGTGCTCTACTCAAAGTCTCGGTTCAAATTCTCCTAAACTTGAAACCGTGCTTAAGGTTATCACTAATCTAACACTGGTTATCACTAATCTAACACTGTTGGATAGGCTGAAATGAAGGCTTCGTTAACCAGCTTTTACCATCCTACTCTATCAGATCAGTGATCTCTCCAGAGTGGAGAGCACTGTGGAGAGTGAGTGGGACTGATGGGACTGTAATAGTGGGCTGTTGTCAGTGAACTGAGTCCCTTTGGGTTTCTGTCCTCAGGCAGTCTGAAGCAGCTGTCTATCCTGAAAGTGGACCAGAACCGCCTCACCCACCTCAGTGACTCCATAGGGGAGTGTGAGAACCTGACAGAGCTGGTGCTGACTGAGAACCTCTTACAGGTAAGTACGCTACGCCACACAACCCGGACCTCCAGAGCCCACAGGCCGTCACCAACACAAGAACATCCTTCACTGACATCTTTGAACCACGTTGGAGAGTATGTGTTTGTGTAAACACCACCGCCTTCTTCCTCCGTCTCCCTCTCTTCCCCTTTCTTTCTGGCCTTCCCTCTTTCCCTTTCTTTCCCTTCTCTCTCCGCCCTCGCAGACTCTGCCTCGCTCGCTGGGCAAGCTGAAGAAGCTGACCAACCTGAACGTGGACCGGAACCGCCTGGGCAGCGTGCCCAGCGAGCTGGGCGGCCTGGCTAGCCTCAACGTGCTCTCCCTCAGGGACAACCGTCTGACCAGGCTGCCCGCCGAGCTGGCCGACGCCACGGAGCTGCACGTGCTGGATGTGGCGGGGAACAGGTAACCTCCGCCTGACCTCCATGCTCCAGACCACCCTCACATCCTGCCTCACCGAGCTCCTGTCTAGCCTTCATTGAACCTCTTAGGTTGGCTTAAAGGTTGTTTAGATTAGTTGAATTCTTTTATATTAATTTGAAGGTCAGTTCCTTTTGGTCAGGGACAAAGATATTTATATAAAGGTATTTTCAGCCTTTATCTTCGACTGTTTTCTGTCCCTCTTTGTTTCACCTGCTGGTCTAAACCCCCCCCCCCCCCCCCTTCCCCCAGACTTCAGAACCTTCCATTCGCCCTGGCCAACCTCAACCTGAAGGCCATGTGGCTAGCAGAGAACCAGTCTCAGCCCATGCTCAAGTTCCAGACCGAGGACGACGAGAGGACAGGGGAGAAGGTGCTGACCTGCTACCTGCTGCCCCAGCAGCCCTCTCCTAGCCTGGGTGAGTCCTCCTCGGCACCCTGACCCTCCACCAGCACCCTCATCTTTCATATTCATCAGCCATCTCCATAGCCATCATCTTTCCCTTCGTCATCATCACCACCATCACCACATATTCTTCACCTGCGTCATGTTCATCCTCATCACACGTTCCTCTGTGTTGGAGCAGGAAGTGGCCCTGTGCTGAGTGTGACTGTGTGCCCTGTCTGTGCTCCAGAGAACCTGCTCCAGAACAGCGTGGACGACAGCTGGACCGACAGCAACCTCAACCGTGTGTCCGTCATCCAGTTCCAGGACGAGACCAAGGGCGAGGAGGAGGACGACGAGGCAGCGGCCGAGCGCAGGGTGAGTGAGACGCCCGTCCACCTGGGGAAACCTACACACCAGTCTCCTTGGAAACCTGCACACGAGTCTCCTAGGAAACCTGCACACGAGTCTCCTTGGAAACCTGCACACAAGTCTCCTAGGAAACATGCACACGAGTCTCCTAGGAAACCTACGCACGAGTCTCCTTGGAAACATGCACACGAGTCTCCTAGGAAACATGCACACGAGTCTCCTAGGAAACCTACACACGAGTCTCCTAGGAAACCTGCACACGAGTCTCCTAGGAAACATGCACACGAGTCTCCTGGGAAACATGCACACAAGTCTCCTAGGAAACATGCACACGAGTCTCCTAGGAAGCATGCACACGAGTCTCCTAGGAAACATGCACATGAGTCTCCTAGGAAACCTGCACACGAGTCTCCTAGGAAACCTGCACACGAGTCTCCTAGGAAACATGCACACGAGTCTCCTAGGAAACATGCACACGAGTCTCCTAGGAAACATGCACACGAGTCTCCGCAACTGAAGTGGCTCACAGAGGATGAGGGAAAGGAAATCAAAATGTTGTTGAGGAGTGCTGGAATTCAGCCGCTGTAAGGGAAATCATCATTGGAATTTAACTAGAAGCCGTTTCTTTCAGAATGGAATAGAAATGAAAGGAAAAATGCCCTCGGGATGATTACATAGAGAGCACACTCAGTGTGCTACAGTGACTCTTAGCTGTCAGTAGATCAGTGTTTTATGTGTGTCTATCTACATGCAATGCAGTAGTTAGTACTTGGCTTGTACTGTAAGTACTTACCTGGTTCCCTCAGGGCCTTTGCTTTGTGTCTGACTTGGTGATTTACGCCTGCATGTTTAACTGACTACCTTTGTGTGTGTGTGTGTGTTCATCATCCCAGGGTCTACAGCGCAGGGCCACGCCCCACCCCAGTGAGCTGAAGGTGATGAAGAAGGTGATAGAGGAGAGGAGGAACGAGGTCTACTCTGCCAGGCCTGATGGAGAACTGGACTCTCCAGGAGCAGAGGTTAAACACACACGTTCACACAAACTCGCACGCACACACACACAGCCTCTCACAGACACATCCTCACGCCTCGTGCGATTGTCGTTTGCAGGAGAAGCGACTGAGCGGTCTGTCCAATCAGAGCCACGACTCCCAGGCGTCCAACAGCACGGCATCGGCCAACTCCCACGAGGAGAGGCGGGGCCTGATCCCCATGGGGGAGGAGCTTGTGGAGGTCCGGGGCCGAGAGGAGGAGGACCTGGATGAAATGGAGGTCGAATACATCGAGGTGAGGTCATCAAAACGCTCCCATTCCAATCCAACCTACTCGGCGAACTCACACGCTATGGACTGTTCTGTTTGTTACACTCGTTGCTTGGCTGTTACTCTTACACTCGGCTGTTCCTTTCCTGCAACCCTCCCCCCCCAGCCCACGGTGCACTTTGCGGAGGAGCCCATCATCCGCGGCGGCGGCGGCGAGGAGGACGGCGAGCAGGACGGCGAGCGCAGCGAGGACGAGGAGGAGCGGGAGGGGCGGCGGGCGGCACTCTCCTCGGAGAAGCAGCGGCTCATCAGGAAGGACACGCCGCACTACAAGAAGCACTTCAAGATCACCAAGCTGCCCCGGCCTGAGGCGGTGGCTGCACTGCTCCAGGGCTTCACCCCCGAGGGCCGCCCCCCCCCCACGCGGGCCCCCGCGGAGGAGGAGGAGGAAGAGGAGGAGGAGGAGGAGGAGGAAGAGGAGGAGGAGGAGGATGAAGAGGCGGAGGAAGAGTGTAATGTCACCCCTCAGCGCCACCACAGGGTAGAGATGGCAGAGCTGGAGAACATCCGCCACCTACAGGTCAACTCCTCCCTGCAGCCTGTCAAGGTAAAGGGGGGGGAGGGAGGGGTGGTGGGGGGGGGGGGGTTGTTTGGGTGTTTTTTTGTTTGTTTTTTTCACACGTACAAATGCACAGACACATGATACAGCAGGTCTTTCCTGTCACACGCTGAGCTTTTTCGCCTGGGGCCTAGAGCCTGGAGCCTGGCCTGCCCCCACTGCCTCTATGCAGCCTAGAGACACCCAGATGCATAGAAGCCACCTACCTATCTCTCTGTCCCTCTGCAACCTGCACTCGGTTTGGACTTCTCACAGCACGTGGATGTCAGGGGGGATGCCATCGCATGCAGTGCTGTGCAAATTCAACCTTTTTGCCAGAGAGGAGAAAGAAAGAAAGAAAATGATTGTTGGCACTGCAGGAATGTTCTACCGGGAGTTGCCATGGGATTGCACTTGCAGTGACGAGAAGTCTTGAATCACTGACCAATAATGAATACGAGTCATGAATGATCTACAGCCCTTCCAAACCCTATCAAGTATTCATGTGAGAATATTCACGCTACCCTACTGGAGAGTCTCCTCAGAGCACAATGCCCCCTGGTGGCAGTTTGGAGTTCTTACACCCACTCATCTGCACACCATCTCCTTCCCTGGCTTCCAGCCTCAAAGGACTGCAGGCTTGCTACCTTCCCCCATACCTCCCTCCCTTCCTCCCCCTTTTCCTCCCTCTTCCCTCCTTCCCTCCCTCCCTCCCTCCACCAACACCACATGCGTTCCTCCCTCCTCTCCCTTTCCCAACCACGTTTTAATGAAGGCCAGACCATATATCATTATTTCACTGAGAATGGTACACTAAAGTTGTAGTTAACTTACAATTACACACAGGTCAGTACAGGTCAGAAGTATGTTCCGTTATTGGGTGACTCATAATTCTTACAGTCCTTGGCTCATCTGGACCAATAAGAGAATACCTATTTCCTATGTCAAATGACAGATCCCCGCCCCCGATTCCAATGCTGGCCCCTCCCACTGTGGGGATGTAGCCCCGCCCCTACCACACCTCTGTCCATTCCAGTACTCTGCTTCTTACCACATAGTTTGCTGTCTCCCGTTTTTAATTTGTTAATGACGTTTCCCTCTACCTTCCCTCGTGAGAGTGTGCGTATTAGAGAGAGACACAAAGGATGACCGTGTGAACGCTGTGGTTGATGTAAACTGCTTTTTGTTAAATTGAGCACCTTTTAATCTGGAATGATAGTGGAAATCATGTTGGCGATCATCTGACAACTGCTAACTAACACACAGACTGATGGATGTGTGTGTGTGTGTGTGTGTGAGAGAGAGAGAGTGTGTGTTTGTGTGTCCACAAACCAACCCAGTGTTTTGGGGGGCAGAGCAGCTCAGTGTGAAACATCGAGACCTGGGGGGGCTTCATCGTGTAGTGACGTAGCTTCGTCATGTAGTGACGTAGCTTCGTCATGTAGTGACGTAGCTTCGTCATGTAGTGACGTAGCTTCGTCGTGTAGTGACGTAGCTTCGTCGTGTAGTGACGTAGCTTCGTCGCGTAGTGACGTAGCTTCGTCGCGTAGTGACGTAGCTTCGTCGCGTAGTGACGTAGCTTCATCACGTAGTGACGTAGCTTCGTCGTGTAGTGACGTAGCTTCTTCGTGTAGTGACGTAGCTTCGTCGTGTAGTGACGTAGCTTCGTCGTGTAGTGACGTAGCTTCGTCGTGTAGTGACGTAGCTTCATGTAGTGACGTAGCTTCGTCGTGTAGTGACGTAGCTTCGTCGTGTAGTGACGTAGCTTCGTCGTGTAGTGACGTAGCTTCGTCGCGTAGTGACGTAGCTTCGTCGCGTAGTGACGTAGCTTCGTCGCGTAGTGACGTAGCTTCGTCGCGTAGTGACGTAGCTTCGTCGCGTAGTGACGTAGCTTCGTCGCGTAGTGACGTAGCTTCGTCGCGTAGTGACGTAGCTTCGTCGTGTAGTGACGTAGCTTCGTCGTGTAGTGACGTAGCTGATGGACGGGATTAGATCCACATGATTGGAACCACCACAGCTGATTTTCAAATGGTTTATGGACGCAAGGTTTTATATGACGTGACTGATGTCATTTGACGTAATTCGCAATTTTGTAGATGTTGGGTGTGCTCTACTGTAATGGCAGTTGGATGATTTTCTTTCAAACTACTTGCTTCAAATATGTGTTTCTACAGTAATTGGTGAAAGGGTACTTTGAAATCAAATTATTCTGCTGTACACGTGTATACTAGCATAATCGTATAAGCAAAATCATGTTTATGATGATTTTACATCTGAGGGTGGAGGGAACATCTGAGGGTGGAGGGAACATCTGAGGGTGGAGGGAACATCTGAGGGTGGAGGGAACATCTGAGGGTGGAGGGAACATCTGAGGGTGGAGGGAACATCTGAGGGTGGAGGGAACTTTGGTTTAGTAGCTGCTGCTCCCCCCCCCCCCCCCCCCCCCCCTGCTTCACCCCCACTCTCCCCTCTTTGCCCTCGAGCTGGTGTCCCTGTGGGGCCTGTAGCTGCTCTCATCCTGGGTCTCGAGAGTTTACCTCTGCCTGCTTCTGCTTCTGGTGTCTGGGGGTGGATGTGTGAGCGTGGGCCTGCTGTCCTGGTTCACTTTGGACCACAAATGGAAGACCCCAAATCCACACACCGTAAACCCCTGGTGGAGATGGACACAAATTTAATTATACACTAGATGTCAAATATGGACACGCAAGTGGCAGTGAGACCGTGAGGTGTGTGTGTGTGTGTGTGTGTGGTATCGTTATTTGAAGTGTGTGAGTTGTATAATGTTTTAATTTATCCTTTTTTTTTTTTTCTTTTTTTTTTCGGTTGGAGGATGCGAGTGCATATTTGTTATTTTGGCCTCACTAATCTGCATGCTTCTCGCTGGTTCCTGTCCTAACAGGGGGTGTCATTTGATCAAGTCAATAATCTGCTGATTGAGCCTGCTCGAATTGAGGAGGAAGAGGTCTGTACCTACTCTCTTTCCCATCCACTCTCCCGCTCTCTCTTTCCCCCACTCATTCACTCATCACCCACTCTCTCACCTGCTCTCTGAGGGGGGGCAAAACAACAACGACACCAACCCCAAAACAACAACTCACCAAAATCCATGATTAATCCAAGCCAATCGCCAGGGAAATGCTCATCTCAACTCACCCTTGGAGCACTAGCGTGAGAGAACCTGTAGGGGGCGATGCTGTAGCGGCGCTAGCGTAACAATTCATCTCATACGTCAGTCTAATTATACACTGGAAATGGACGTGGGTGGAGGTTATATAAAAGATGTAGTCGTTCGTGAATAACATATTTCCCTCCCCCCGCCCCCAAGATGGAATTTTCTCTTGAGGTAGCTGGATCTAACTGTCCTTCCAGGGCTGCTAGCGACAACGCCGTCAGGTCATTCGACCCATCAACAGGTTCTTCCAAGCTAGAACTCGTCTTCCTTCTCTTCCACCCTTTGTCTTCCTCCCTTTCTCTGCCTCCTCTTCATTCCCCTGTTCAGGCTGTGTGGCCGGGAGTGTCTGGACAGGATTGGGCTTTGATGGGCAGGAGGAGGGGTGGGGGTGGGGTTCACACAGACCCCCCTCCCCTCCCAACCTTGCAGGGTCAAGCCAACAAGAGGAGTTTGAAAGTCAGATTCTATGTGTTGAAGCAAAACTAGCAAAACCCTTTCTGTGAGCATCTGATTAGCAAGATGTTTAGCTTTTTGTGTCTGTATTCACGATGAATTGTATATGTCCGCGTTTTACACACATTTCATGGATGTTTTGTCCTTAGCACCCACTGTCACCTACTTGGGACCAGTGTAGCCCCTCTGGCCTGTGCTTGTGGAGGCCCTAAAATGCGAGAGGGCTGTGTGTGTGCGTGTGTGTGTGTGTGGGGGGATGCAACTCTACTGAGGACGCCCAAGGAATGGTTAGCGATGCTTGACGGCGTGCGTACGACACGTGCGTGCCACCAACCGTGTCATCATCCGAGCGAGCAGAACCTCACTTTCACACGGACAGAGACCACCTCGGCCTTCTCCCACCCTCCGCCTCCCGCGCCCAGACACCCCGCACTTCTCTCCTCTTCCCTCACTCCCCCACTCATCTTTCACCCTCATCCCCACTTTCTCCCACTCTCTGCATGGCTTGCGCTTACTGCATTCACACATCTGGTCTGACACACACACACACACACACACACGTACGTGTTAAGATGTTCTATGTTGTCTTACCCCTCTTGTTGTGCCCGTGTCGTCATAGTCCCGTGACCCGTTGTGTTGCAGACCCATCTCTCCACTCAGCGCAGCTGTGTCTGACCCGTTTGTAATAAATGTATGATGTCGTTTGTTTCATCATCGTTTCCCCCTTCATGTACCTGGGCTAATGTCAACACGGTGTGGCGAACATGCCCCACTTGAGTTGAGATTAGCCTGGAGATCTGTGTGGCCCCCGTCTGTCTGTCTTTCTGTCTGTGTCAGTCTGTCCTTCGCCTGGTCTGTCTGGTGTGATTCTCCTCTGATTGGCCAGTCGTGAGGGGGAGCAGGGGGGTTCACTTCCCTCACACAACGAGGCTCATGAAACCACACATGTACAGCAACGGATCAGTCCCCCCCCACACACACACACCCACCCACACCCACACACACACACACACATATATCCGTCCACCAAGTCACCATAAGTCTCTCCCACATCCCCACTATCAGGTGGTTAACGATGGTTAGTGGATGCACTGGGGTTGTGAGCCCTCCTTCCCCCGGGCCTGAGGGCAGGGGTGTTTAAAGTCCCATCCCCCGTCCCCCCCCACACACACACACACTCCCAGAGAAGCTGACCCTACCCCCTCCGTGTCCCCCCCCCCCCCCCCCTGCAGCACACCCTGACCATCCTGCGCCAGACAGGGGGCCTGGGCATCAGCATAGCCGGAGGGAGGGGCTCCACGCCCTACAAGGGAGACGACGAGGTAGGAGGAGCGAGGAGGAGGGGCCTCCCAGTGTGTACTCTGCCCTCATGTACCCTCATATACTACATGGAACAGTTGCTAGGGGAGGTTGACCCATGCGCGGGGGGGGTCTGTGTGTGTGCAGGGGATCTTCATCTCCAGGGTGTCTGAGGACGGACCTGCAGCCAGGGCCGGGGTCAAGGTCGGGGACAAACTCCTGGAGGTGTGTGTCACGCACTCGTGCTTCATCTCTCGGCCCAACGCCCCCAAACGCGGACCTCTCGAGTTTCTGACTTCCCGTCGCCTTCTCGGTCTCTCCCTGTCTCCCTCCTCCAGGTGAACGGCGTGGACCTCCACGGGGCGGAGCACCACACGGCGGTCGAGGCCCTCCGCAGCTCGGGCTCCTCCGTCTCCATGACGGTGGTGCGGGAGCGCATGGTGGAGCCGGAGAACGCCATCACCACCACGCCCCTGCGGCCCGAGGACGACTACTTCCCCCGGGAGCGGCGCAGCAGCGGCCTGCCCTTCCTCATGGACGCAAGCCCTCCCGCCCCCCGCCACCGCCTCTCCACCTGCCTGGTCCGCAACGACAAGGGCCTGGGCTTCAGCATAGCCGGGGGGAAGGGATCCACCGCCTTCCGGACGGGTGACACGGTGAGAGATACACACACACACACACACACACATACACACACACACACACACACATACACACATACACACACAGGTGGAGATCCCAATTTTATCCCCCAATACAGACACACGTGCCTTCTCTCAGTGTAAAACTGAAGTACAACTAGAACACACACACACAGACGTGTTCCACCAGCTAGCAGCCACACACGGCGTGTGTGTGTGTGCAGTAGCCGGCACATGGGTGAGGCGTTGGGGCTCCTGCAGCTCCCTGGAATGAATATTTCATAGGCCAGGCCCTCGGTGGAATACCATGCATGGTGTCAGGTTGTCCCGCGTGAGGCATGAGGCGTCTATTGAGAATCCGTCAGTTGAGACAGGCACAGGTTCGTAGGTTGTAGCCCTGGTTGAGGATGACCGTTTGCAGTGTGAGTGAGGTGGTTAACGCTCCTCTTTTGTGATCAGCAAGTCCCCCAGGTAGTATCTTCACCCCCCTGATGGAATCTTTAAAAACCACAGCGTTTATAACCATCGTCAGGGAGACAGATATGAATAGCAAGCCTTGACACCTGATCGTTTGTTGGTGACGGGGCGGGGGGGTGAGTGAGGGTGATTGTATTTTTGGGCCACATCATTGGCTGGCCTCATGCAACAACACTCTCACTCACACACACCGTTCAGAAAGCCTGAGAAGGACAGGAGGAGAGAGGATACTCACACAAACATTTACATTTAGTCATTTAGCAAACGCTCTTATCCAGAGCGACTTACAGTAAGTACAGGGACATTCCCCCGAGGCAAGTAGGGTGAAGTGCCTTGCCCAAGGACACAACGTCAGTTGGCATGACCGGGAATCGAACTGGCAACCTTCGGATTACTAGCCCGATTCCCTCACCGCTCAGCCACCTGACTCCCTGACTCCCAACATACCTGGAATACTGAGGAACTTTAAGTTTACTGTAAGTCTTAGCTGGTCTCTGTGGTTTCTTTACCTGTTGGAATGATCTCTGATTGTAAGCATGGATATTGAGTACATTTGACATTGTATTCATGGACGGTGTAGGTGTAAAGCCCAGATCAGGGTGGTTGTATTGATGTCCTTGCAGGCTAGATGGGACTCCATGCTAGGCAGGTGTAAGGACACATGGCCCTGAGGTCACCCTAGTTTGGCTCTGTTCTGCTCTGTGACACTGTACAGCTTAGCAGTGGTTTAGATTCTGCCTGGAGTGACATTAGTGGTGCTTTGTGTTAATTGGAGTGGCTGAGTTAGTCATTGACGTTAGAGGGGGAAAAAGGTCGAGCCATTTTGCTAACAGTTCAAAAGTTCTTCTCAGAGATCTCTAGCTAGGTATTAAGCTGCGGTTAGTGACTGAATGAGGCTTATATTTAGACTGTGTGAGGTCATCATCATGGGATATGGTCCCCTACTGACCCTCTGGCAACCCCCATTCACACTCACACACTCACACTTTACTGGCTGGCATGGTTTTCAGCCTGGAATTGCAGCCTGTTTCCGCACTCTCCTGTCAGTTTCCCCTTAGATGAGAAAGCTTCCCAAAAAAGACTGGAGGCTAGACTAGGAAGACTTGAATATCATCTAACCCCAATTCTCTAGATGGATCATTTAAAATACACCGGTGACTTAATGTAAAGTGTGTATAAACAGCCAGTACCCCAGATTCTCCCTGATCCCATCCCACCATACTTGGACCGCAGTGTTTAGCTACAGTGTTAAACTGCTGCTGCCTCTGCACTACTGCTCTGCTCAATGTGGTCTGTTCTTTCTCTCTCTCCTCCATCTCTCTCTCTCTCTCTCTCTCTCTCTCTCTCTCTCTCTCTCTCTCTCTCTCTCTCTCTCTCTCTCTCTCTCTCTCTCTCTCTCTCTCCTCTTTCTCTCCTCCATCTCCTCTCTCTCCATCTCTCTCTCTCTTCTCCATCTCTCTCCTCCTTCTCCTCTCTCTCTCCTCCCTCTCATCCCTCTCTCCTCTCCCTCTCCTCCCTCTCTCGCCCAGGCTATCTACATCTCCCGCATCGCCGAGGGCGGAGCCGCCCACAGAGACAGCACGTTGCGAGTGGGAGACCGGGTCCTCTCCGTGAGTAACGCCTCCACACCTCCTCCACATCCCTCCATCACTTCTCTCATCCCTTCCTTTCATCTGGCTCGAGGCTGATGGCCCTGTTTGACATCCACACAGATGCTGCCTTCCATACTCTCCTCCGGGGGAAAGATCACTGACCTGATATAACGGGATCGGTCGCATCTGTGTTGGAAGCACTCGTTTAGCGCCTGTCCCGTCATATTCCATCACAAAATGGAAGTGTGATGTGTTCTCGAGTCTCAAACAGAGCCCCAGCAGTGTGCTGCCGTCGTGTGACACTCGGACAGGGCAACACACTGTCCTCAACTGCCAGAGACAGATGAACCTCTCTCTCCTCTCACCATCCTCAGCTACAGATGAACCTCTCTCTCCCTCCTCTCCTCTCACTGTCCTCAGCTACAGATGAACCTCTCTCTCCCTCCTCTCACTATCCTCAGCTACAGATGAACCTCTCTCTCTCTCCCTCCTCTCACTGTTCATCTGCTGCTGAAGTAGGTTAACCACTTCCCCCTCAGCACAGTCCTCCTTTGTAGAACTGTGTGAGACGCGGGGAGCCCGTTAGTGTAGGTGATTCTCTGTGGAGACTAGCAGCACCTCGGCTCAGGATACTAAGAACGCCCTGTATGCCCCTGCATGGTCTCTATGCTGATCTGACTCTATCTCTCTCTAGCTGGGTATACTCTATAAACTTGTCTACATACAGTCAGAATGCAACCACTGCATAGTCGATGTGTTCTGTTAAATTAAGTGTCTGCAGACATGGTTGCATTGGGTTGATGAGCCTGGCATGGCATGGCATGGCATGGCATGGCATGGCCTAACCTAGCCTTGCTTGTTCGGGCCTAGCCTGCGTGTAGCATGGTACCATGATTGTTCCATGAATTCCCCATGATTTATTCACATCTGCATTGATTCTGGGGGGGTGCATCTCCGACTGTGTTGACCTGTGTTCTGTACTGTACCCAGCCATTCCTGTCTTGTGACATGTAGCCTGCTCTCTGAATCATAACCCTCTCTCTTCTCCTCCTCCTCTTCTCCTGAGGGAAACCAGGGAATGAAATCTCTTTCTGCTCCCTCAAATGTGTCTCACGCACTCTATCTCCCTATCTACCCCCTCCCCCCCCCCTTCTCTCTGTCTCTGCATGGCCACTAATGCAAACACCATCTCCTTGCCTGCTTGGTGATGGGTGTGGTGTTGGTTGGGGGGGGGGGGGGGGGGGGGGGTGTGAACGAAGCCTCTGTGCCTACTGTCATGGTAACTGCATGTATTACCATGGCAGCAGACGCAGCAGCATCTAATCAGCCAATGGTAAGAGCCGGTACTGACGTGTCAGTGTTGGCCTCTGTATGTCTCCCTCAGGTCTTTAATAAGTCAGCTAGACTCTTGAGCATCACTCAAATGCACGGACTGCCCTATTAGTAACATTTAGTGTATGCTAAGCTAACCAAAAACAAAAATATGTTTTGGCAATACCTCAAGGAGAAGGTTAGTCCTCTGCTCTCCTCTGCTGACTCCAGACCAGGCCCTCTTTGGCCATCAGAACGATTATGCTGTGTGTCTTAAGTGAGCAAAGGCGACGAGAGACACACATCTATCTACTGAAGAGATGACAGGGAACATGCTGATCCAGTGATGTGGGCGAGGATTTCAATCACTTGCGGCTTGCCTCAGCTTCCACACAGACCCACTAGCTTGGCACTCGTATGGCAGCTCTTAGCTCCTCCCACTGTCCTTTCCCCCCTTCCCTGCTCGCTCTCTTTCTGCCTGTTCTTCCTCTATGGGTGCCGGCTCTCTCCTTAATATCACACTCACTGTGGTGCAGCACTCATGCCTGTGCAGCACCCCCCACAAACTTTATAAAGTGTTAAGTGAGATATATTTTGAAGTATTTGCATCAAGAAAAACTTTTTTTCTCTCGTTTTAGCTGTGAATCCTAGAAGTTATTGTGACAACTCACATTTCGTCCTGATTATTACCCAGCATGCATTTGTGCCGGCTGCTCCTGAGTGGCCAGTCCGAATGAATGTGGGCTCGTTCAGCCGAGTGCATGTTGGCCAGTAGGACTGATTCCCGGGTTGGTTTTGCTGTCGGTGCAGATCAACGGTGTAGACATGACAGAGGCCAGACATGACCAGGCAGTAGCGCTGCTTACCGGCACCTCCCCCACCATCGCCCTCCTGGTGGAGCGGGACCAGGCGGCCCCGGGGGGCTCCCCGGGCCAGTCCCGCGCCCGCGCACACTCCCCTCCACCTCCAGAGCCCTCCGACTCCCCCGACCAGGAGGACCCCACCGACGAGCGCCTCTCCCCCCACGGGAACCACCTGAGCCAGCCGCTGGAGGATGAGTACCCCATCGAGGTGAGGCTGGATGGGAGGGACGAGTTCTCTATCGAGGTGGGGAGGATGAGGGTCAGGACTTGTGGGAAGGTGATGGTACAGTCTGTGAATAGTTTATTATGGGGGGGGGGGGAGAGAGAGACACCTGTGTGAGCTGTGGATTTGAAGCTCCAGTTGTAATCAGTCTTCATCTGGTCCTCTCCTCCAACGCTGTCCAGCTCCAGAGAAGATGGTGCACGGTATGAGGGCTGTCAGATACAGCAGAGCTAGGCTCTCCCACCCTGTTCCTGGAGAGCTACAGTACTGTCCTGTAGGCTAGGCCTGTGGTAGACTTGACCTGTGGCATGTTTAATAGATTTGAATGTTGTTTGTTTTAGCCCTCACCCCTAGCCTTCCTTTTTTTCCCTACTTTGGAGCAATGGTGCTTATACTGTACCTTAGTTGTGGTATTCCTCTCTCCGTAGGAAGTGATGTTGGTGAAGGCCGGGGGCCCTCTGGGGCTGAGCATTGTGGGAGGCAGCGACCACGCCAGTCACCCGTTTGGCATCAGTGAGCCGGGGGTGTTCATCTCTAAGGTGCAGCTCCAGGATGCCTCCCCTGTTTCTGGCCCATCTGCTCATCCTGAAATCTAGCTCTCGCTCTCGTATCCGTCTTGTCTAATCTCTTCTCTCATCCCCCTCTCCCTTTTCTTTTACTCTCTCTCTCTCCTGGCGTGTTCTGTCCGTGTCAGGTGATTCCGCATGGCCTGGCATGTCAGAGCGGCCTGCGTGTTGGAGATCGTATCCTGGAGGTCAACAGCATCGACCTGCGACACGCCACCCACCAGGAAGCTGTCAGAGCTCTGCTGTCCAATAAGCAGGAGATCCGCATGCTGGTGCGCAGGGACCCCTCGCCGCCAGGGATGCAGGTAAACACACACACACGCTCTCTAATACACACACACACACAGCCTACACACACTTGTTTTTTACTACGGTATATTGTGTCTGACCTGTGTGTGTGTGTCCATCTCAGGAAATAGTCATCCAGAAGCAGCCAGGAGAGAAGCTGGGCATCAGTATCCGTGGAGGTGCCAAGGGCCACGCTGGCAACCCCTTTGACCCCACTGACGAGGGCATCTTCATCTCCAAGGTGCCTCACCTCCATCACATGCTATGTCAATATAGATGGATTCATTTCATTGATTTATTATCTGGTTACCACAACTTATTTTATCTGAGAAAGAATTTTATGAATCTTTTATATACCTAAACCATGAATTGGCCGTCATCATTTCGAGGACTTGACGTTCTTCCGCCCCCTGCAGGTGAGCTCGAGCGGGGCGGCGGCGAGGGACGGCCGTCTGCAGGTGGGCATGCGCATCCTGGAGGTGAGCAACCACAGCCTGCTGGGGATGACCCACACGGAGGCGGTGCGCGTGCTCCGCGCCGTGGGAGACACCCTGCTCATGCTGGTGTGTGACGGCTTCCACCCCGGCAACGCCGCCACCATAGAGGTGAGCTGGACGGAGGGATGAGGGCATACAGGGCCGAATGTATGCCTGGGTGGGCAGATGGACTGATGGATAAATAGATGCAAAAAATCTTCGTCCCACGGTAACCATGGTTGTTGGCCTGGCATGGACACGTGCGTTTCTGTGTTTAGGCTTCACCTGGAATCATCGCCAACCCGTTTGCCGGGAACATCGTCCGCAAAAACAGCATGGAGAGCATCTCATCGATTGACCGAGACCTGAGCCCAGAGGAGATGGAGATCCTGCAGAAGGTTGGAATCTCACACGCATGGACCACACACACACATTTACCTCACTCTAACTAAATCACACGTTTTTCCACACAACTTCTGCCAGGAATGTGTAGGATAAAGAGAACGTGTGTGTGTGTTGTGTAGGAGTCGGAGATGGTGAGGGAGACGTCCCAGTGGGAGAGAGAGGAAATGGAGAAAGTGGTGAGTGGCGACGGGAAACCCCCGTGTCAGGTCAACGGCCTGCGCAGGAAGTAGCCGGATTCCGGTTCTTCTTCCTCTGTTAAAGATGGCTTACGTAGCTCCTCCTCTGCTTAATGGCCTCGTATAGTGAAGTCCTTTTGAGCTGGCATGCTGGGTTTTTTTCTGTCACCGCGTCCCAGACCGGAGCCCTTTCTAACGCGTGTGGGTTCTATCCTCTCTCTTCTCTCTGCCCCTCTTTCCTTGTCCTCCCCTCCCTTCTTCCACAACGTGTTTGGATCCACCATTCCATATCCCTTCATCCTATCCCTCCATCTTCTTCTTTTCACTTTTCGTCTCACTTTGCATCCTCATTGTGTGTGTGTGTGTGTGTGGCTGGGTGTCCTCCCTTCTCCTCCCCCCTCTTCCGTGGTGAAGGAGCGCATGCGTTTGGAGCGAGAGGAGGCAACGCGTCTGCTAGAAGAGGAGACCGAGGTGAGACCTCCCCCCCTCCCCAGCCCCTCTCCGGGGGCGAGCCTGGGACTCCTCCTCCCTGTCAACCAGGAGAGGGGGTGCGGGACCGGGCGGGGCCAGCTGCCTGCCCCTCAGCAGCTGACGCACAGGAAGTGTTTGTGTTGTCTGTGAATGCATGGGGCTTCAGTGCTTGTCCGCCTCCATGTTGATGGTTGACACAGAGATGTGTCTCTGAGTAGGTGACGGTCTCCAGGTGGGTGTGAGTCTCACCCTGGTGCTCTGCTCTCTCCTCAGAGCCTGAGCTCAGGGCCTCTCAAGCTGGACTACAGGACCCTGGCAGCCCTGCCCACCACCAGCCTGCAGAAGGTCAACAGGGTAAGGCCCTCTACTCTTTAGGATGGCTTTAGGATGAGTTTTTTTTTTTTTTTTATGTGCAAAAAGGGATGAGAGCAGGGTTTGGACATGAGCAAGCTTGGTTGTTTAAACTGGCTTTCATACCCTGAGGGCTTGTTCAAACATAGATGTGACTTCTACATGATCTACGGCTGCGTCTTAGTCCCTGTAATCCTAGGCAGGGCTGTAAAACGTCTGGATTTGTTATCCCGTACCCCTGTTGGAATTGGCTTTCAGGGCCAGAATAGCCAGCCCCCCCCCCTCTCTTGGAATCCACTGTGTGTTTCCCCCGGGAACTCCTCTGTGACCTCTGACCCTCGCCGAAGCAGGTGCCTCGGTATGGTGGAGGGGGAATGTGAACACACACACACAAAAACATCTTGGTGTCCTGAATTCCTCGCCACCAAAGTATCTGGCCCTGTGTCACACCAAGCCAGAAGAGATTGGATCGGCTGGACAACGTGAGCATGCCCTTCCCAGTCACCTTCCCCCCGGTCAGGAAAAAGAGAAACGCACAGCAACACCGAACCCCAGCTGTCAGGCCTGAAGGAAGGACCCACCCCACTGAGAGTGTCAGTTAAGAAGACCAAAACAAACCCCAAGAGCAAGGCTGTTCATAAGGCACTGGACGACATGGAGAGCGACATGCTTTCAAACGCTACATAAGCATTAGCAACGACCATTAACTTCCACAGCTAAAATAGCTGGTGTGGTGAAAGAAAGACCCTTCAGTCCACAAAGCTCTTTTCTCCAGACTCTGGGCTGATAGGGAGAGGTGTGAGGGGGCCGGGGGGAGGAGGGGCAGGGGGGCAGCTGGCCGCCCCCCTCTCAGCCTCTTCTCGGGGGGCTTATTTTAAACTCCGTCCCGGCTGTGATTGGAGGGTGTCTGGAAGGGGGGGTGGGTTCAGGCTGGAAAAGGGAGGGGAAGACCCCCCCCCCCACCAGACATGGAAAAGTGTCCCTGTGCGGGCGGCCATTGTCCCTGGAATAGTTACATGTGCGTGGACCTACTGTACTGTACTGTACTGCAGCCTCTGGCCCTGGTTCCAGTCTTGTCTCCAAACCAGAGTGAGTATACCTGGGGTGGATCAGCTCTCTGTCCTGCTCGCTCTATCACTTGCTTTCTCTTTCCTCTCCTTCTTCCTTCCATGTGTGTGCGTGTGTAGGATCTCATATTTGGCTGGCTTTGGGCCCCTACTTCTTTCTCTGTCATATTTGAATAGTACTGAGGACAATCTATCTATCTAACTGAGGAATTTAGCTCTAGTGTGTATGTGATGTCCACTATCTGTTCTGACAATCATTCATTACTGTTAATACATAGTTTCCCATGGGTCAAGCTGTGTCCTCTAAGTCCATACTGGGCCATGTTCTCCCGGGGGTGCTTAACCTACATATCCCTGCAGCTGTTCCTATGCTGGGCCTGGCTGGGCTGTGCTTTAGAAATGATCAAGTTGGGCAGACAGTACCCATGTAGGCACCCTAGGACGGAAAGAGCTAGAAACAGCGGACTGACAGTTTGTTCTTTGGTTCTGATATGTTGGTTCATTCGTTTTCATCCATTTATTTGCTCTATTATTCATTCCATTCTGTCATTAAATTGATTTGGCAGTATATTGGAAATAATTAATAAGTACAAGTGACATGTTTGTGGTACAGTATGTAGAGATCCTGTTCTCAATTGCCGTGAATAGAGAGTGCAGTGTCATTCACCGGTTTAGTCGGTGACTCCTCCTAGCTCCGCCCATTCCTGCTCCCCTGGCTGAGACCTCATCGTGATGGTATGCTGGCATGTTAACACCCCCCTCCACCACCTCAACCCCCCCTCCTATTCCCAGCTGTCCCCCCACTGTCTTATGTACCTCAGCCAAAAAAGTACTGGTTCACATTCCGCCCCACTGACCCCCATGCTACAGGCCACACATAACGGCCTTGTGGAGAGCCTTGATACGATGTGTCACAATGCCAGTCCTTAGAGGCTCTCTCCCAGGCTGGTCAGGGGCAGCTGGAGCCGTGTCATGGTGACTAATGCCAAGGCCATGCCTTCCCACGCCATGACACGGCTAGATCGGTCAGCGCACTGTTGAGTTTAAAACAACCGACCTTTCAAACCTTGGTGTGTTTGATCCTGTTTGGATTTATATTGGTGTAAATCATTGTCAGAGTGCAGTTTGTCAGACCACAATGTTGTGCTTCTGAAACTCTCCCCAGCCATGGTACAGAGGAATAATACACCTGTTCTTTAACCACCAGTCACCCATATGAGGAACTTTGAGGCACAGATTCAGACAGGAGAACGATGTACTGGGGTCTAAGTGTTCCACTTCACTGATAGTTTGTGTTATTTTAGGGTGTGTGTGTGTGTGTGTGTGTGCACGTTTACTGTACATGCCTCCTGTCTTGTGGGTCTTTATCTTCAGTGTTCACCATCTTTTCACTGCTCTCTGTTATCTCTGTGTCTCTAGTTAGAGAAGGAGAGAGCTGCTATCGCTTCTGTTCCCCTGTCCCCTGCCCTATCTCTCCGGCTGCTCCCTCTGCGCTGCTTCCTATCACTTCAGTCTCACTGTATCCCCCTCTCCTCCCCTCCCTCCCTCTCTCTCAGCCTCCTCCCCAGTTCTCCCCCTCTCTCAGTGAGGCTGATATCATGGAGACCCCCCTGCAGGTCCCATTAGACCCCCTGGGCTTTGGCCTGGGCCAACCCTCCACCTCCCTCTACACGGACTCCCATGTCCTTCCCCCCTGTCAGACTCACCCCCCTCTGAGCACAGAGGGGGAACCCCTCCATCCCTCCCAGCAACAACAAGCTGACTCGGCACCCTCAGCCAGACAGGAAGTCCCGCCCTCGGCCGAAGAAGAAGAGGAAGAAGAGTGCCTGGTGGACTCTCAGCCAATCTGCTTCAGCGAAAACCCTTTCCTGGTGGCCAATCGCAAGGGCAAGGGCCGCCCGTCCGCGGAGCGCATCCTATCAGGGCCTCCGGTGGGCTACGGGAAGCAGGGTCAGCTGCAGCCCTGGTTGTTCAACAAGGCAAGAGGCCTGTGTGTGGGTTTGAAGCAGCATGGTGTGATGTCACAGCGGTCCGGACGTAGAATAACCCTCCTCCACCCGCCCCCTCGTCTCATCCAACCACCTGACCAACGTGCAGCTGTGTGAGAGTTTAACGAGCCTCATAATCATCGCTTACTAGCTCATGGGGGGTCATCTGTTTGAATGGAAAACTAACAACCCAGGATAATGAGAGCAGCATGGGGGTTTGATGTGGGGATGGAGAAACTGAGCAAAAACTAAGAATATTCCAGAAGTGTCTCTGTCGGGAGCTGGGGTTGTATGAGAACTCAAACAGAAAAAGGAAAACTAGTCTTCAAAATGACTCTCAGGTCTGATCTTACCACAATGGAGACGCTTCGACCCAGAGCTCTTCAGCCTGGAGTTTTCCCGTTTTCTGTTTGAGGGTTCAGACTGCTGTGGCGGCAGAGCCCGGGACCGGGAAAGCGGTTCTGTCCCCCTGGGCCGCCCTGCAGGGTGGCGCTTCCCCTGACTGTCCAGCAGCCTCAGGAATGTGAGGCTGACAGCTGTGAGGTGCAGTGTGAGGGCCAGCAGCCTCCCTGCTGACATCCAGAGTATGAAGCAACATGAGACTGTGCAGGAGCGCGTGCACTGTATGGAGGAAGGCTGGTCCGAGGGGGCTTGTGGTTGATCCCACCGTCTACACCTCAAACAGTTCTGGAACAAAATGGCAAAATCCTTGTTGTTTTTCTTGTTTGTTGTTAGCACAAATCCCCCCTCCTCCTCCTCCTATCACTGCACTGGCCAGAAGACTAGGTGGAAGTGAGAACAGCTGCTCAAAGTGTGTGTGTTTTGTCTTCAGGCGCCTTCCACTGAACCTCAGAGGACTGAAAGCCCTGTGAGAGATGCCCCCTACTCCCCCAGCTTACAGCCGGTAAGCTCCACACGCGCGCACACGCACCCGTCAGTCAAGATCCACCTCACCCCTCATACAATCAACAAACCTGCTTCCACACCCTCTTTCATTTGGTTCTGCTTCTCCATTAGTCTCTTTGAGGTTGACAGGATAGATCAGTCACAGACTGTCTTTCACCGTTGGAAAAAACTGAGTAGACAAAGTGTAGTATGAAGCCACATGCTTACCTTGACCCTCATGTCCTCCTCCTCCTCCACCACCCCTCCCCTCCCCCCTAGCCCAGCTCTCTCTCCTCCTCCTCCAGCTCCCTGGGTGGGGGCAGGGAGACCCGTTTCGTAAGTGGCCCTACCCCGGGTCCTGCCAGTCGCAAAAGCATGCCTCTGCTTGATCGCCATGTTCACCAACTGACCCTCGGATGCTTCCGGCAGAACTACACTTAGACCATGTAGTGGGAGTCAGATGGCTGAGCGGTTAGGGAATCGGGCTAGTAATCAGAAGGTTGTTAGTTTGATTCCCGGCTATGCCAACCAAATGACGTTGTGTCCTTGGGCAAGGCACTTCACCCTACTTGCCTCGGGGGAATGTCCTTGTACTTACTGTAAGTCGCTCTGGATAAGAGCGTCTGCTAAATGACTAAAATGTAAATGTAGTGGAGTCAGTGTGCCTTTGACTGATAGTCAGCGACAGGTTTTTTGACAACTATTGTGCATTAAAATCTGAGTTAGATCAGGAAAAGCAAGTGAGCGTGAATGGTGTATTTTCTAGGATGCCTTAAAGCCCATATTGGGCATGTAACCTGTCGATAGCATTAATGCTGTGTAATACAAAAGCTTTGCTTTTCTGGTCCTGCTGAGTATGGCTCCACCCTCAGGTCAGGACAGCTATGGCAGTCTGCGGTCCTTGAGGTGGTTATGCTGTGTGCATGTAGGCTGCTACAGGAATGGGGCTAAATCTAAAGGTTTGGCCTGTCGGTTGCTGTATGTGTTGAGAAGCTAGCCCATGTGCGGGTGAGACTGGTGCTCATGCAAGGCATCATGTCAACACATTCTTCTGCTGTCTTCCAGGCCAGCATCCATTTCACTTCCAACTCCACTGCCAAGGAGACCTCCTCCTCATCAGTGAGTGTCAATGACAACCACTCATCCTGGCCTAGTGACACCAACACATGCATTATCATTGCCATTGTCACCATCAAATATTTGCTATTAGACTACTGTAGCTGAGTCACATGTTGTTGTTATTATTTTATAATAGTGTGATGTGTGTTCTATGTTTGCTGTGATGTTATCTCTTGTGTTTTGAGGTCAGTAGTTCTGAGGTGATGCAGACTGTTTAGTATGACTGTAACTGGAGTGACCGTTGTGTTTGTTTGTCCCCCTGCAGACGAGACCGGGGGCCATCCAGCCTCAGTCTCGCGCCCGGCCCAGCACCTCCCCCGCTACGCCGGACGGACACGCCAGCCCCAACCCCTTCCAACATGGCCCCTCCCCCATCAACTCCCAAACCCCTGTAAGACCCCTCACCACCTCATAGGGCAGACCGCCCCCAGGGCTGAGACCCCCCCCCCCCCCCCCCTTCAGCTCTGGGCCGCTGTCTGTGCCAGTGTAGACCTTACGGCTGGCCAGGGGCCTCCCACTTTGAGGGGCCACAAGGTCACAAAGGCTCATTGTAACCAAATGATTTCCTGATACTATTGAAGCTGACACCAAAGAGTTGAGTAGGCGAACGCCGTTTAAGACGTTGACCAGTGTGGTTGATCGCTCGCCTTGTCTACTATTAATCCGCCTTCACGGTGTTTGCTGGAGGTGTGTTGCAGGCAGCACCGCTGTGAAAGCGACACGGATGCCAGAGGCATCACATGGTTGTTCCGGAATGTTCCGTTGGACAAAGGGTCCTGGAATGTCCTTTACATTCCATCCGGCCGAGGGCCCAGAGCCCATAGCCATGACGCAGCGCTGGGCTTAACTTCCCTGTCCTCGTGTTTATGACTGAACCGCGCAGGCGTGTCCACACCGTAGCCTCATCCTCCCCCCTCATCCTCCCCCTCATCCTCTCACAGCCCTCCTGTCTCCTCCTCTCTCCCACACGACACCAGAGCGCATGCAGCCACCTGCTCTCCCTCTGCCTGCCGTGTTTCTCATTGTCTCCCCTCTCCGTGTCTCTGTCCTCTCCTCCACTTCCTCCTCCCCTCTGGCTTCCCCCACCACATGGACTTCCTCTCCCCCCCTCCCCTCTCGCCCCTCCAGACCCCCCTGCAGCCTCGCGCCCCCTCCCCCGCCTCACCAGACGAGTTCCCTCTGAATATCAAGCAGGCATACAAGGCGTTCGCCGCCGTGCCTCACTCCCACGCTGTGCTGGAGCCGCCGCAGGTAGGCCGGGCTACCCAGAATCCTCCTGGGTGGCAACGTACTCGCATGCCGTGATTGGTCGTGGCCCCTGTGTGCCGTACCCCCCCTCCCCCACCCCACCAGCAGCGCTGCCGTTTCCGCCTGCCCCCCTGTTGGGGGGCCTGTGGTTCCTCTCCTGTGTGGAATGCAGTCGTGTGGTCATCATTGGTTTTGTACAGTCTGGTCCTGGTCTCTCTGGCCGCCATTTTGATTTCTGGAGTCATCCCCGTGTGTCCTGAGTGCTCTGAAGTTGCTGTTCTCCTACCGGTCATCGCCTGCTCTCTCTTTGTGTCTCGCGTGTGAGGTGCCTGTCCTTCTCCACGCCAGTAGTTGTTTGTTGTTCCCTCTTCCTCTCCTTCTCAAATTGTTCTCACCCTCTTCTCCTCTGTGTTCATCAACAGGATCTCTATGGCCTGAGGAACAATGTCCACTCCATGCAACCTTCTCCAGAGGTGAGTGGTTCATGAACATATGAAAGATACGACTCTGTTTTGTCAGTTTTCCATGCTGCCTTAGTCTTTTATTTGGTTAAATACATGTTTGGGGTATGTTTAGTTGGGATACTAAGGTCTGTGTACAAAGGACAAGGTTCCCACTCATGTGAAGTAACTGTCGAAGGAAATCCTGCTAACCGACCTGGCGGCCTTTATATGGCTGTTCCCCCGTCGGGCTGATGTCATGACGACGTCATGTTGACCACCTGTGTGGCTCTTCCAGCCTCAGCTGTACAACGAGGTGTTTGAGGATGAGGTGGAGGGGGGGGTGGGGCTGATGTCCCCTCTCTCTCCTGACCGCCGGGAGTATCTGAATCTGGCGGCGGTGCCACGCCTCTCCAGACCCTCCCTGGAGCTGAAGGTACTGTCCCCCAACCGCCCCCCGCCGCTACGTCCAGGGTTCAAACCCCCCCCGTCGCCTCAGTCAGGCTGTGGTCTGCTTGGCTGCTGTAGTGGTGACAGTTGGCAGGAAAAGGCCCAGTGATCAGACTCGTAATCAGAGTGTGTGGTGTTGGGTTGAGATTTGGAAACGCTTCATTCGCTACGCTTGTTCTTTCCTCGCGTTACATCATTCTTTATCTTTGGGTGGATCCATTTTTTGTCATGGTACGACAAATAATCAAACATTGAAATTCTGTTCTAGAGATCCGTGGTGATTGGTCTCTTTTTCCGAGCTGTGTATGATTGGTCTTGGTGGACCTGTGGGACTGTGTTCTCTCATCCTCACCGTCCTATCCTGAAGCTCCATTTCACTAAGACTCTGCCTTACCTTCTTCAAACCTTCACCCGTCTCCCCCCTCTCATTCAAACCGTCCTATCCCTGTGCTTCGCTCCCCCCAGACGCCCTCCCCCGGAGGCAGGGGCAGCCCCGAGCAGCGCTCCTTCAGAGACCGGCAGAAGTACTTTGAGATCGACGTGAAGCAGCAGACCCCAGACAAGCCCAAGCCGCGCGTGTCCCTCGTGGGAGAGGACGACCTGAAGAAGATGAAGGAGGAGGAAGGTATGAAAGCTCACCTCCCGTGTTCTCAGCCAAACGCTTCACATCACAGATGTTGACAGTAACCGGACCTCTCTCTAATCCCACTTCCCAGCGAGGAGGCTGGACCAGCATCCCCGGGAGTTCCTCCTGGACGAGGAGGAGGAGGAGGAGGAGGACCTGGCCAAGCAGATGGCTGACATGAAGGCCCATGGCAAGGTTCTGCTGGACGGGGTGGAGTACAAGGTGGAGAGTGTGGCCACGCCCCCCAGACACTGCTCCACCCCTCCCAGCTACAATGCCACGCCCCCCAGTTACTGCGGCAGCTCAGGGTACACCACTTTAGTTTTCAGCTTTTACCTTGTGTGAGAAGCCTTGTCAGAGGCCCCTCAGAGTGTGACGGTGTTGTGTGTGTGTGTGTGTGTGTGTGTGTGTGTGTGCAGGCCCTCCTCAGTTGATGGGAAAGGAGACTCTCCGAGGAACTCTATGGAGGAGAGCTTCAGGCTGGAGCAGAGACCCAACTCCATGACGGGGTATTTACAACATAACGTGTGTGGGAATTACTGTAAGTGTGCCTGACTGTGTAGCACTCTAACTCTGTGTGTGTGTGTGTGTCTGTGTGTGTGTGTGTGTGTGTGTGTGTGTCTCTGTGTGTCCAGCCTGATCCCGGTGTACCCTGGGGAGTCGGGGGCTCCCATCCGGACGGCCAAGGCAGAGCGGCGGCAGCAGGAGCGCCTGAGGATGCAGAGCCCTGAGCTGGCCATGCCCTCCGACAAGGACCTGTCCCCCGCCGAGAAACGAGCCCTGGAGGCCGAGAAGAGGGCCATGTGGAGGGCAGCCAGGTAGACAACAAACCCCCTCCCCCCTAACCCACTGATCTAGATGGCTTAGACTGAAATAAACACACCCCAGGTATGGACATGAGATGAAGATGTAGGGTAGGCTCTAGGACCCAGGACTTCTCTCTTCCTCCCTGACCTCCTCATCTGTGTTTCTCCTCCTGTATCCCTCTCTTCATGTGAAATCCTCATGTTCTCCCTGATCCGCAAGTTTAGTTTCTAAAATAGGACAGAACTTTGAACTTGAACGCCCACTTGAAAAAGCAAAGAGAAGAGCCAACATAATCGATCAGCATTGTGAGATAAGGTTCTGGGAAACCCCTTCTGTTGGTCCCGTCCAGGGTCCCGCGGACCCACACTGTGACGTCCCAACTCCTGTCTAAACTCTCTGCCTGCTGTTCTCATCCTTGATCTTCCACCTCTCTCGCTCTCTCTCTTCACTAGCCTTCTCAATGTTTTACCTCCCATCTATGCTTTTTTTCCCCCCTCTCTGTGTCTCTGTCTCCTGTCTGTCTGTCCCGTTTTCCTGTCCTCCACCCTGGTCCCTCCCTCCCTCCCTCCCTCCCTCCCTCCCTCCCTCCCTCCCTCCCTCCCTCCCTCCCTCCCTCCCTCTCTCTCCTACCTGTGTGGGTTGCCCCAGGCCCTATGGCCTGGAGGAGGATGTTAAACAGTATGAGCAGGACCTGGCTAAGAGGCTGTACCAGTCCAGGGTGAGGGCGTCTCAGGGCGCTGCCTCCGCCCCTCCCCAGCCCCCCACCTCCTCCTCCTCCGCTGCCTCTTCCCAGCTCAGGTCTGCTCCTCGGGCCCCGCCCAGCGCGGGCCACACGCACGGCATTGTGGGGGAGTGTGCTGTGGGGGGGGGGGGGGGGGGGGGGCGCTGTGGGCTTAGCCGTCCAGTTACATCCACGCGCACACTGGCTTTTGCTGCCTCAGCTGGCCTCTGATTGGTTGGTCACCCTGCTTCTGCACGTCCACATAGCTGTGTCCATATGCTTTGTATCTCTCTCTCTCTCTCTCTATCAGCCTATCGCTCAATATCTCTCCTCTTCTGTGTCTTTATTTACTTTCTCCCTCTCTCTCCTTTCTGTCTCGTCTCTAACGCATCGTTCATCTTACTAATGCACAGCCTCACAGTGAGACTTCAGCAGTCTGTCACCTGATGCTGCCTTGCTGTCTATAGTCGTACCTAGTCCTCCAGGGATGCCCCTTCTGCTGTAGAGGTGTACTCGGGGCCAAGTAACCATAGGTTTACGTAAAGGTTTCTGAGTTTGGTCAATCACAGAAAGCCAGGACTAGGAATGCTCAGCGGCTGTGTCTGGTGTTGGAATGTTCTCATCTAATCTGTCTTTCTCTCCCTCCCTCTCTAGGATGAAGTCTCTGGAGCAGGATGCGCTGAAGGCCCAGATGGTCATTGCCAAGTCCCGGGATGGCAAGAAGCGTGGCACTCTGGACCAGCTGGCCGAGTCCCCCTCACCCGCCCCCACCCCCTCCCCCACCCCTCTGGAAGGTAAGCTTCCACTCATGGGTTTGGTTGTCTTCCTACTTTTTCAGCGACCTTACATGGCTTACTGATCCTCTCTCTGTCTCCTCCTCTCTCCTCTCTGTCTCCCCCTCTCTCTGTCTCCTCCTCTCTCTGTCTCCTCCTCTCTCCTCTCTGTCTCCTCCTGTCTCTGTCTCCTCCTCTCTGTCTCCTCCTGTCTCTGTCTCCTCCTCTCTCCTCTCTGTCTCCTCCTGTCTCTGTCTCCTCCTCTCTCCTCTCTGTCTCCTCCTGTCTCCTGTCTCCTCCTGTCTCCTGTCTCCTCCTCTCTCCTCTCCCGTGTCCTCCTCTCCCCTCTCTCTGTCTCCTCCTCTCCCCTCTCTCTGTCTCCTCCTCTCTCCTCTCTGTCTCCTCCTGTCTCTGTCTCCTCCTCTCTCCTCTCTGTCTCCTCCTGTCTCCTCCTCTCTCCTCTCCCGTGTCCTCCTCTCCCCTCTCTCTGTCTCCTCCTCTCCCCTCTCTCTGTCTCCTCCTCTCCCCTCTCTGTCTCCTCTCTCTCCCCTCTCTCTGTCTCCTCTCTCTCCCCTCTCTCTGTCTCCTCTCTCTCCCCTCTCTCTGTCTCCTCTCTCTCCTCTCTCTCTCTCTGTCTCCTCTCTCTCCCCTCTCTCTGTCTCCTCTCTCTCCTCTCTCTCTCTCTGTCTCCTCTCTCTCTCCTCTCTCTCTCGTCTGTCTCTCCCCTCTCTCCTCTCTCTCTCGTCTGTCTCTCCATCAGATGTGAGTCCTCGGGGAGTGACGTCACCAGGCAGACTGGTAAGCCTCAGGCCACTGCTTCCCTCTGAACATGAGTCAGCTGTTTCAAACATTGGGGTTTTTATTCCTGAGCTGCAGGAAATTGTTTATTTATTTAACAATTGTTTGCCTTGGTTTTCGGTAAAGTAGCTGTACCAGTTTGCAAGTTGAAAGGATTCTGTTCCTCTGGGATTATAAGCGGAAGAAAAGCGATGTTGATGGGCTTGGAAACTCATTCACATTTGATCTACCACCGTGCACTGTCACCACAGCCTATCAGAGTTCAGAACACATTCCTCGCCTTCCATAAACCACACCTCTCTCTCCACCGTGTGAATCATCAACTCATCCCTCTGCCACCTCTCCTTTCCCTCTTCCTTTTCCCCTCCTTTTGTGTCCCTCTTTCTTTCATCGTTTATCTTTTTCCTTCCCATTTGTCTCTGTTGACCTCTCCTGTCCTCCCCTGTCCCCTCCTCTCACTCCTGTCACTCCTGTTTGCTGTCCTTCTAGTCCCTGTCAGAAAAGAAGTTTGACTACAGACAGTTTGCTGCCATTCCTTCTTCCAAACCCGTATACGACATCCAGGTACTGCCTGCATGCTGAGTCTCCAGAACCTCCCCACCCTCTCCCTGCCCCTTGGCTTTCCCTGCTGCCTCGTCTGTCCCAGTCCTCCCCCTCTCCTCTCTCTAGCCTCCCCAGTTATCAGACTGCCTCCATTTTGACTCCCCAGGATTTTGGCAAACAACGTCTGTCTCTGGTATGGGCCTGCTATCTTTGATTCACTCAAAAGGTTATTGGTCAGTCGTGCTAATATGCTACTATGATATGCTATGAATGGTACTAGTGATTAGTAGTAACCTAATTAGGCCCTGGGATCTGGGTTCATCTTGAGCTCCAGCAAGAATGGTCTGTCCTCATTGGCTTCTCTCAAACGCCTCCCCATTCTCCCACTCACCATCCTCACGCATCCCCAACACTGACCAATCACACCCTCTCTTATGTCAGCCAACTAACCAATCACCCACCACCAGACAATGGTCACCACTCACTCACTCACCAACCACAGCCAAGGGATCTCAGAAGGTCTCCCTCTGAACACTGCAGGGCTGTCTGCTGCTCTGACTCCTCTGGCCTGCTGTCTCTGTCCTGACCCGCATAGTTGTCAGCAAGGAAGGTCTAAACATGGAAGCCTCAGAGACGTGATAAACAGGCCTCCTCGATCTAGCGCCGCAGCAAGAGACTTGACACTTCATTTGAAGGGACTTCCTGTAGTTTTTAACGAGCTCTGACGCTTCCTCCTCTATACACTCCGTGAGCTCCAGCAGGTCAGAAAACATCCAAGCCTCCATGTCGGATGTCCCATCATGGGTTCTGCATCTGCCAGGAAGGTTTCGAACTAACAAGAGGCTGCGTGGCTCTCAGCTCAGGCTGCTCAGAGTGCTGATCGATGAGGATCAACCTGATCGATAACACTAACCTGGGTGGGAATCCTGCCTGACCGGCGTGGAGAATAGTCCCAACACGTGGAGCATGTTCCCATACATACTTGCACACGTGACAGGCATGTTCTAGACATGTTGCATGTTCTTGTGGGGAGGACGGAGGGGAAGCAGGGGTCCCTGTGGTGATGGTGCAGCAGGGGCAGCTTGTCCTTCAGTGGTTGTGGTTCCTGGTTGTCTGTACGTCTCTCAGCCTTGGTGGGGAGGGAGGGGGGGGCAACCAGTTCAATGCTTCTTCTTGGTATGTTGTATAGTGCTGTGTAGTCCAAGGTTCCTCAACTCCGTTCCTGGAGAGTTACTGCCCTTCCAATGTAGGTGCATCTTACCAATTCAGAACACCTGCTTTGGTGGATGAGCTGAATCCTGGTTTGTTTCCATTGGGTTTGGAGCCAAAGCGATTAACTCTCCTGGAACAGGGTTGGAGAGCCCTGGTCTAATCTGTGGATCAGTTTCACAGACACAGACGGAGTCTCTTCTGGAACTAAACGGCATCTGGAGTAGACGGAATGTAGGCTTGGTATCTGGGGAAACCACAGAGTTTGTGTGTTGTGGGATGTTTGTGGTGGAGCTGTGATTCTCTCTGTACTGTGTCTGTAACTGGTTCCTTGTGATGGTGTTGAAAATGTTTATTCTGCATCTTCTACACACACATGCCCCCTGGTTGTCTGGTTTGTGGGACCTCCCTCCCTCCCCTCCTCCTGGATCTGATGGATTCACTTCCTGCCCCTAACCTCCCAGCCCTAACTCTGATTCCCCAGGGGAAGACTACAGGGGTCTGTAGTGGGATCTTAACCCCTCGTAAGAGAGAGCGGTTTTCTGTTGTGGAACTCTGGCAAGCGGGTGAGGGGGACCAGACCTGGGTCTGTTACTTAAGTGATTGAGATGCGCTTGATTTTCCTCACAATTGGCACCATTGGGACTGATCTATTGGTTCCATCGTGCCGAGTAAGAGAAATCATGCCCACCCCAAATATTTCACAGTACTGGTAAGTAATGTTTGGCCCAAGTCTTCAGCCCCACGCACCCTCCTCCTGCCAGGGTCTCTGCCCCCCCACCCATGGTGAAGGTGCCCCTGGGACTAAGGGTGGGCCCCACATCCCCTTCCCCACCCTAACCTCCCCAGGCCCTCACGCTCTGCTCCTTCTCTTCCAGTCCCCAGACGCTGTCGATGACATCCAGTTTATTGACGATGGCTCCAGCAACCCAGGTGAGTGGACAAACCCCTGTCTGCCTGCCTGTCTGCCCTTACACAAAAACCCTCTGGATTACGTCAGACTTTGAACCAGGGAAAGTGAGTCAGCTGTTGGGGAGTCGGTGGGTTAGTAGCTACAGAACTGTCCTTAGCTGTAAACTCTGACTGTGTCTCATTATAGCTACCGAGCTACACTAGATGGTCCTTGGGCATAAACAATGTGATGTTGTATGTAGACAAACCCAACAAAGTTACCAACGACGTCATTTTGCGGTTGTGACATAATGAAAACCCACAACGTAACGTTTTTCCGATGTCCAGCGAAGGTGGTGGTGGGTTGGTCCATGATGTCAGAATCCCTGACCATATCTCTCCCTCTGATTCAGGTGACTACCTGGGATAACAACCACTTCTTGGTAGGATTCACACACCATGTGTGTGCGTGTTTGTGTGTGTGTGCGAGCACCTTGGGCTAAGTGTGTGTGACATATGGTGTGCGTGTTCACTTTTTCGCTCTAACCCTCTAGTCCAGTTTGAAAAAACTGTAGTCTAGTCTGATATTCCGTTTGTAGCACTCTGTCTCTCCCCTTAAGCTTGATAGAGTAGGACATGTTGTGTTCCATCACAGAAAAACAAGTCTCCTCCTGTAACCTGGTTCACTCCCTCTCAGTGATCCGAGGTGACTGGATATCCTGGTTGGGTGTCTGAAATGCAACACACTGTGTGAATCTGTCCTCCACTGGTCTGTGAGGAGGAGTGAACCAGAGGAGCTGACAGGGGAGGGGGATTCCTTTTCTGGTTTGGGACGCCCCCTAGTCTGTCTCCAGTCTGGGGACAGGTGTCTTATTGTCTAGGCTTGCTGCTTGGCCTGCTTCCAGTGTCAGGCGGCTGGTTCAGACGAGCTGCTCCGTGTGTGTCAGGCGTGCTCTGCTGATGGCCTCGCTCCAGAGCCTGCATGAAATCACTGACTAAAACAAGGAATGGAAAGGTTTGGGGTCAGTCGTATCTGAATGTTTGACTCCTTTTACGTAAAAAAACCCCCCTGAAATATCCGCAATAATGTAGTCAACATTTGATGCAAACATGCGACAATATTAACATTGTAGTGTGTCGTGAGCATGATACTGGCACATTTGAGTCCGATCTAGGAGTGGAAAATAATTTACTCAAACTGACCCTAATCCTTTACAGTACAGTTTGTGTAGAAGATTTCCTAGGTGTCGTACTGGATAGTTTTGTGTGATTAGATACTTGGTACAAGCTGGTTGATCTGGTCTGTAGCTGCGGGTGTTGGCTTTCTGTTGCAGGTGACTGTGCCTTTTCAAGACCAAACTCCCTCTTTCCCATCAGCCAACCGCCTTTTGCCGGGAAGATTAGCTTTGCCTACTTCTCTTTGCCTACTTCCTCTCCACAGCCTTGGCAATGCAGGAGAATATAAGGGTCAATGTGTGTCTGTACTGGTCAGACTAGGTGTGTGTGTGGAGGTGTGGTGTTGACAGCTTGGCTCTCTGTCTGTCCTCCACAGTGCCCACCCTGAACCCTGAGGCCGAGGTGCCCGCAGCTCTGCCTACCAGCTCAGCCCTGGAGGAGATGGCGCTCTACAGCAACAAACGCAAGCTGAGACAAGGCCGCCGCAGCCTGGAGACTGCCGTGCCCACATAACACCACACACACACACACTGAGGCACACGCACACACTGAGGCACACACACACACCACACACACTGAGGCACACACACACACACACCACACACACACACTGAGGCACACACACACACACACACACACAGGAGACACGTTCACTGAGTGATCGTTCACTGCAGCACACACTTTGGGAGGTGTATGTGCAACCACCATAGACAATACAATGATGATAATCACCACATACACATCCAGTCATATCCTGCGTGCCAGTCTTGCCTTTACAGTCTGGGGATTAGATGGCATGAAGCTCTGATGCCAGGATGAAGGGTTAGGAACAGGAGCTAGTGTGATGCTTCAAGGCCATTCTCCAACTTGGTTCAATCTTCAGTTTGCGTTTTAGAAGCTGAATTATATTAACAGGCGACTGATATGTTTGTATTTTTTCGCCACCTTTTGATTTTGCTGTTAAAAAAAGAAAAAAGATAGAAAAAAGAAGAAAATGTCCAGAATGGGAGAGAAGAAAAAAAGATAGAATTGTAGCTGTTATACTAACTTTTCAGATGATATTTTGGAAGTTTTTAAGAGAATAGATTATAAATGTCAGGGTTTTTAGAGGGCTTCGAGAGGGAGGTGTACATATTAGAAGAGAAGAATCTGCTACCTTCACAGTCTGGAGTGTGCAGGATGTTTTAAACACTACATATCTATCTACTGCACTGCAACTGCATAGTCTTTTTAAAACGGTATTCTTTTTAAATAATTTATTTTGCTTTTAATGTGTGACTCAAATCTATTGACTCCTGGCCATTACCTGTATTTATTCCAGCGAAAATGCCACAGAGTGATTCATATCATTGTATTCACTGTAATTAAATTAAGGCAATATTGTTGAATACACAAAAGGCTTTAAAAAAAACGATTCATTTGAAAAAACATATCGGCTGTAGCCTATTTGATTTTGATTCTAATCACTATGAAATCCCTCGGTGACAGAATAGAGAGTGAGTTGAGTGGTAGAGCAGGTCTCCCTGGACCAGACTGGGGGGTCACATTAGTTTAGTCAGGACCCTACAGTTGCTTGACCACACTGGAGAGACCATCTGGTAAACACACTTTCAACAACATCCCATACTTGGATTGGCCTGGTATTGTTGGGAACATCAGTCTATTTTGCCACACACACACACACACACACACACACCTACAACCTCTTCTCTCTCTACTACTCTTTTCTACTTAACTATGGGAACATGTCGGCCATAATGCCTTTTTTCCTCCATTTATACGGTACTTTCTCTGCCTTTAGTTGTGACGTTTCTCGTCAATGTGAACCTCACTCATATCTCCTAACTGGGAGGTCCCAGGTTAGCTTGTGAAGGTAGCAGGTGTTTCTTTTGTTATTTTTAATGATCTGTCTTTAGTTAATTTAAATCTGACGCCACTGAGAAAAAAAATCGATCCTTTATTACAGTGTGAATAATGTACAAATACAGAACGTAAAAAGGAAAGCAAAAGTTTGGGTTTAAACCGAGCCAGCACGTGCCTGGGTCGAGCTGTGTTGTGTGGAGGGGGAAGGGATTGGTCGCTAAGTGTCTGGCTAAAGACGGGAAGATAAGTCTCGAGAGAAATTCAACCTCTCTTCTGATCATTCTAAAACTTTCCTCAGCTTTTCTCACACTCAGTGTGATCTGTGCACCCGACTGCTTCATTGGAGAATCATGACAGTAACAGGAGTAGCATTTGTGTCAGTTTAATGCTAATCATAGCTTTCCGTGTAGCTCTCGCTGACTGAAATTCAGTTTGACGGTAACATCTGCGATTGGGAGAAATTTCTTTGTTTTCCTTTCTTTTTTTTTACCCGCCGTAGGTAAATCCTCCCACAAGTGGGATTCACTACATTTTTAAAGGAGAATCAGTTTGAACTTTTCTTTTAGGGTTATTCTCTTCTCATGGGGAGAGGGGGGGGGGGGGGGGGGGGGTTCAAATGAATCAGAGGACATGAGTGCTTGGGTCAGAGGTCAGAGAGCTCAACCAAGACTGTAACTAGTGAATTTGTACAACCAAAGAAGTCTATTTTGTGGTTCAGGAATAATAAAAGTTTACTTTTCATTTAACAAGCTGATTCATTGCATTGTGTGTGTTTGTGCTTTTCGTGGTACAGTTACAAAGAGGATACATCCGACAAACAGTACCCTCCACTGAGCTACTCGACACACACGCTGATTCAACAACATCTTGGGTCTTTATTGAGGCCACATTAGGCGTGCCACTTGGGGTGCTGGTGGACCATGGGGGCAGATGAAACATGCTTCCAGTCACATGATGGTGAGGATGGCAGGCAGTCTGGTGCGGCCAGAGTCTCTGGGGCTTCTCTTCTGGGAGGCGGTCTGAGGCGTGGCCCTGCCCACGCTCCTCTGCTGGAACATCCATCACACACACACACACACACACACACGTCACTGCTCTGGATTGTCTTGGCAGCCTGCACTATATACTGTACATGCCTACAGTTCCAATGTTATTTACCTTTTTATATAGTGCATGACACTTCCTGAAGGCTAATATAGAAGTCACAAACATGGCGCTATACACTGTGTGTGTGAGCGAGAAGGAGAGACGTACCCGCTGAAGCGACCTCATGTGAGCGCTGTAGAAGGAGACTGCGCTGGGGCTGTCGGCCAGGCGCTCAGACCTCACACGCTCACAACGCACCTGCTCATCCTCCTCCTGGGGAACCATGACAACCACAACAGCTGTAGACTGAGATTATACTCCTCCTTGGGAACCATGACTACAACAACAGACGGTTCACTTTCATTCTCTGGATGTAGATTAAATTATTACAGCTATGGTTTATGCATTCTAAAACAGAGTATATCAACTCGGGTTTACAAAGGATGCCTTAACATGGTGGGTCCTTGTTAGGCCTCTGTGTGGATCCTGACCCACCAGAGCCAGTGCCTTGTCCAGGGGTATGAGTCCAGGTCTGATTGTTCCCCCGGTCCTTAGCATGGCCTGGACCTCCTCTGGGAGCAGGAAGGACTCATTGTACCAGCTCTCAAACTCTGCCCCCCACACACACACACACAACAGTTTGTCAGTCGAGGTTCACGGTATGTTAGCTCAGGTACATACCTTGCGGGGTCAGGGTTTGGATGCTCACCGGTAAGTAGGCGTGCCCTACACTGGTCCACCAGGTGGTGGCAGTAGCTGACCTCAGCCTTGGTGCTGCGCTGCTCCTCGTACAGCAGCCGGTACCGGGACTTCAGCTTCTGCAGACGCATGACCAGCGCCAGCTCCTCCTCCTCCAGCACCAGCTCCCCCTGCGCACTCACAAACTGACCTACACACACACACACACCCTTGATCTGATCTACTCTGACACGCACACACACCTTGTTCTGATCTACTGTTTGACACACATACACACACGTGTTGTCTCCTACCCTGGCTCTGCCTCCTCTCCCTCCACTGTTGCAGGGCGGAGCTGGTGTGGTCTATCTCTGTTTTGGCCGTGTTGATGGCGTCGGTGAGCTCTCGGAGGCGGGCCCGTCGCTCCAGCAGGACCGCCTTGTTCTCCTTCAGAATGCGGTTTATCTCACTGCCGCGCTCTGCCTTGAAGTCCTCAAATGCTTCTGTCTTACTGGGAGGGGAGCTGGGAGCACAGACAGTGGATTAGACAGCAGTGAAGTGGAATACTGTACAACAACCCAAACACTGCATGATATAGGGCTTGTCATTGCAATCAAGAATCTGTACCTAACAGTAGGGGTGGGAATCTTTTGGTAACTCACAAATCGATTAGATTAAAAAAGACATACTGAAAAGTGTGAAGGCTGGATTTGAACCCCGTCTGCTGTGGTATTCCCCCCCCCCCCCCCCCTACGTAACAGCTGATAAAAAAATATATAATACCAAATGATAGCTTAATGGACAACATGCACTATAAAAAAGCTCCATATTTTGGGTGGGGGTGTGTGTCTTTACTCAGGCCTGGGGGGCTCTCTGGGACCGGGGAGTAGCACCGGGGGATCCTGGGTCTCCAGCTCATAGACCTCAGGCTCTCTCTGGCTGGGTGGGCCGGACACATCCTCGGCTGGCCTGCCTGCTCCTGTGGCCTCCTTCTTGCCATGGCTGGACAGACACACAGATAACAGGGTGAGAGGTCATGATGCTGAAGTGTCCAGTCAGTGTTTTTCTACAGCCTCAGTGGACTGGGGCTGAACACTGACCTGACCAGCTCCTTGGTCTTCCTGGTTCTGGTCCTGTCAGGGGACACGGGGCGGACATGCCTCTCTGAGGGAGCAGCCACGCCGACCCCGAACCCACAGCCCTCCATCTCTCCCACCATGCTTTTGGGAGCCTGCAGCTACAACATCACAGCAGCAGTCAAATCAAGCACTCCTAAACAAGAAGTTTATCGTCCAACCCTATTCTTCGAGGTAAATTTGTGGGTAAGGTAGGCAAGGCTTCCAGGGGTTCAGACAGTGCGTCAGGTTAAATAGCCTTGCAGGATGATGGGGTGATGTTTAAGGGGACCTGAGCTGACCTTGGCAGCTGGAGTTCCAGAGGAACTCTGGGTCTTTTCCACCAGGCTGTAGGTCTCACACAGCTGGCTCCTCACACGCTGCTCCTGCTGCCTGCCCAACACAGCACCACCAGGACTCACACACATATCATTTTAAGACCTTAGATTGGGATTGTTTGTTTTGTACATATTTTCAGCCCAATATTTGGGGGTTTTAAAACTTGTAGATTTTATTTTTTCCTTAGCCGCTTATTAATGTTTCTTAGGATTCAACAACATGAAAATCTTGTTCAACGATGAGATGGACAGGCTTTCTTTATTTCTGAGACAGTAGGGATGTGTGCCTAATGAAAGTTATGTTGACTCACTGTATGGCGACCTTGAATTGAGCAAATACCTCCTGGATCTGTTTGATATTGACAATCTGAGGAAGAACACCAGCCAATAGAGAGATGAGAGCAGGAATACGCATGTAGGAACATGGCCAGGAACACACTCACCAGCCTAACTGCATTCATTATTACTGCGTTTGTATTACACACCACTACAATTGTATTACACACTTTAACATTACACCAGGGAACGAGAGCAAAGAGAGAGGGGATGTTCTCACGTTGATCTCTTCCAGGCTTCCCTCCAGGTATCTCTGAACCTGGCTCTGAATCTCTGCCACCTGGGTCTCGGACAGCGTCTCGTAGGACATGCCCGTGCGGTTGGCCTGGTGATAGACAGACACACACACACTCGAGTCATGACATCACACAGCACTTAGAGTCCTGATCAAGTGTCAAAGGTTACTGAACCAGAGAAAGCAGTTGAATCTGTGTCTCCTTGTACACTCAAACATGGTCATGAGGTGCCTCCATGTCTACCCTTACAGCGCTCGTGTTCAGTAACCCTAACCAACCAATGCTATTTCCCCAAAAGGATGAATAAAGTACGTTGTAAGTAGATAAGGCATATTACTCATGTTACTGAAGGTCAGACTTCACTTCAGACTAAGCTTAGAGCCTTGAGACTCAGCCTCACCAGGGTGTCCTGAATGGACAGCTGCTGTTTCAGCAGCTGGATCTCCTTCTGCAGCTTCAGCACCTGCAGCTACACACAGATCCCATCCCGTCACACAGCAGATCACCCACCATCACATCAAAGTCACAATCACACCCGTGTTTACATGTTGACATGCAAGCTGTGTTCCGGACGAGGGCGTTTGGGTCTCACCACCGGGTTGATGTGCTCGTTGAGGGCCGGATCGGTTCTGACACGCTTCATCCGGCTGGCGAACCGCAAGGTGGACAGCTGGAAGAGAGACATGGGGGGACAGTGGTTAAAGACAAGGCCTGTGGTTTACAGTAAGGTCGACTCCCAACTCTCAAACCTGTTTACACGGCACCAGTCCACACAGTCCACTCACCGTCTCCTCTATCTGGGCGGCCTCTCCGTAGATGTTGGCCACCAGAACTGTGTTGCAGTTCCCACCTGGAGACGACAAAGCTGCTCATTCAACATCACTCGATACACACCACACACACACACACGTGTGTTAAATGTCACATGATACATGGGACTGTGGTTTCTTCAGATATACAGAGCAAGTCATCAGCCAACAGGTAGCGTTCTACAGATAACCCGTTCCATGTTCCTTGGGAGGCTCACCCAGTGAGTCCTTGAGGGCATGGGTGAGTTTGGTCTGTCTGAAGGGCACGTGGTCTCTCTTACGGTCTGCCAGAGCCAGGATGGCCTGCTCCAGGAATGACAGGGACTTGTTGATGTACATGGCCTCCTTCAACACCTGGCCCTCCGACTGGACCACATAAGGGACACAGAACCAGGTTTCCATAAGGGGGGTTATGCACAGTACCTGGCAACTTCGGCAAGTGATGGTGAGAGATTGTCTCATGTTGTGCCGGGTAGATACCGTACAGGGTCATACTCCTGTACGGTATGGCCTTGTAGGCAGGTCTGGTTCTTCAGGACTAACCTTTGTCTTGCCCAGTCTCTCTGAGCCTGCTAGGTCCACCAAGTTCAGCTTGGAGGTCACGTATTTAGCATCAGACAGAGTGCGGGAATGAGACTGTAAAACAACAAGCACACATTTCAGGCACATCCCGAATGAATGTCTTTCTGAATGACTGCAAATTAAATGATGGATAATGAAACCCTACTGTCCCATGTGAATACTGAGAGTGGGATGATACCTCAATGTGCACAGTAAGGATGCAGTGAGATCTGGATGAGTTCCTGTTGAGGCTGTGAGCTCCAATGATGCGGTTCATTTCTCCCTGTGTGTACACAGACAGCAATAGTACTGTCAGCCAGTCAATCTAGCCAGCACTAGCTAAAATCCTCCTGAACAGCATTGATTGGACACAGAGCTATCAGCTAAAGAGAGATTCCCAAGTAACGGTATCAAACACCTTTACATTTTTTATCTTTCAAATAGTATTTGTAGTGCATACCTCAAAAAGCAGGTTGAGGGCTTCTACTTCACTATGGACTAGGTGCAGAGACAGCCCCTTAACAACCACGCTCCCTCCAGGCTCCTCCACCACAGCCATGCCCCCTGGACCTGGGCCTGGGCATCCCCGTACGGAGGACAGCAGGTCCACCAGGGTCTCGTTGTAGATCTCCAGGAAGGACAGGTGCACGGTGAAGGTGTGGTCGGAACGCTGCTCCACCTCCCGGAACACCTGCAGTTCCAAAAGGAGGCCAGGTGAGATACGTGGAGAGACAGTTAGAGATACAGGAAGAGATGCAGGTGGGAAAAGGGGATAATTCCTGTCATGGAGTATGTTACCTCCTGTAGGGCTCTGGGTATAATCCCTCTCTGACTGTAATTCTCTGTGGCTCCTGTCATGGTGTAAGTCTTCCCTGCTCCCGTCTGGCCAAAACACATCACAGTACCTGGAAGAGCAAGAGAACGAAATGTTCCCTTTACAGGCCAATAGTGTGATCATGAGCAGCTAAAAAAGAGGGCATGTTGGAGCTAGAGCATCTACCATTGTACCCCTGCAGCGCCCTGAGCACTACCCCTCGCCCCACACGGGCATACACATCCTCCTGTGACACGTCATGCAGGACGCCATCCAAACGGAAGGACCAAGAGTTCAGCTGGTTGTTCACCACCCCCTTCCTGGACTCCTTCCACTGGCGGACATTCACTGTCTGGTGAAGGGATGTAATATAGCTTTTACTTTTCATGTTCAGCTTCAATTCAGTACAGTGAGAATCAATCAAGTATGTAAGCAGCAAGTGATTCATGTCATGTTAAACGACTTGACTTCAACCTCCAATAGAGTTTACTACTTTAAACAGAATTGCCTTGTTGTGCACTTTATAAAGAAATCCCTTTGACGTTGACGAAGTGTTAAATGTCACAGGCATACCTGTCCATCCGGTAGATATTCTATGAGCTCTTGAGCAAAGCTGGCCGTCGGTCTAGTACGAACAAAAACGCTCACTTCACTGCCGCGAGCACTCATTGCGCCTTAGTCTGAAATTGTACAACAGGCCAGCTTTCAGGCCTATGTCATGTACATAAACATATTTAGCATTAGTACGGAGTCATACCTGTTTTTGCAAAAGGCATAATGTTTGTTTTAAACTCGGATCTGCTGGTTAAAATCAAACCAATATCGCCGACTTCCAAGCTGCACATTCCTCCTGTTGATTTCCATTGTCATGGTAACGGTAAACGTATCTGAAGATCCTAAAAGCGAAAGGAACATTGGATGGCCAGCCAGTCAGACAAAATCGAACAGACAGCCCAAACCCATTTGCAGTAACGAAGACGGTAAAAACATTAGGTTAAACAAACAACACTTTGTTCACGGCAGTTTGAAGGTATCCCTGCACGTGAACAACGTACGCCCATTGGCGATGGATCCAGCCATGTGACTTCCCTAATGGACAGAAATCACTGATTCGAACGAACTAGCCTATTGGCTGTCATGCAGGTCCAGGTGAGAGGTGTACTTCTGTTCTGTCTGCTGCTGGGTCATATTCTGGTTGAAGCTGGAAAACCGGTTTCTTTGGTAAGAAATAAAGTTGTTTACTTAATTTAAAACTGTCTCGCCTAAGGGCACAATATAGGGCTAAATGATAACTTGTTTTAAATTGTGCAAAATACAGTACAGTTTTCATTAACTTTTTTTCATCCCGACAGAAATTCTGGTTTATTAGGTGCTGATTAAAAAGTGTCCTGTAATCGACTATTCATACTTTTCTATTAGAATTTAGGTCGATTGAAACAGTAGGTTTAGTATGGGATGGATTAACAAAGTGACAGCATTAGTGTCTTTTGATGTTTACATTGTTGTGTAACGGTGCAGTGTCAATGACCTTTCTGAAACAAGGTAAATACAAATTGTGTTTTTATGATTGGTTAGGAGATATGCTTAAGTCCTCCTACGTTTAAGCAGAGATTTGTTGTTATACTGTTATTGTTATTATGTTACTACACTTTTTACAGTTTTTACACTGTTGTTACACTGTTATGTTGTCACTACATTTTCTACACTGTTATTACACTATCATTACACTGTTATTGCACTATCATTACACTGTGATTAGTAAGTAAGTAAGTAAGACTATTTATATAGCACTTTTCATACAAGAATTGCAGCTGAAAGTGATTACACTGTTGTAGGGAGTCAGGTGGCTGAGCGGTGAGGGAATCGGGCTAGTAATCCGAAGGTTGCCAGTTCGATTCCCGGTCATGCCAACTGACGTTGTGTCCTTGGGCAAGGCACTTCACCCTACTTGCCTCGGGGGAATGTCCCTGTACTTACTGTAACTCTGGATAAGAGCGTCTGCTAAATGACTAAATGTAAATGTTGCAGAGATGGGAATTACTTTGTTGCTATACTTGAGTATATTTTTTTGGTATCAGTACTTCACAATTTTTCTGACCACCTTTTACTAAAACACTAACACAGGTAGTAGTAATGACTACTTTTTAAGTATATGTCAGAATCCATACTTCTTTACTTTAACTTGAGTGAAAAAGTGTAGTCAGTACTTCAACTTTTACATGAGTCTTTTTAAACATGGGCATTTGTACTTCCACTTGAGTGAATGATGTGTGTACTTTTGCTATTTCTGGTTTCCAGGTTATTTCTACCACTTTATAATTTCAATTAACTCAGTCTAAGAACTCCTCTTGCCAACTTGATTACTGTTCCCCAGTGGCCGATAGGAAGCAGGCGACCACTTGAGAATGATGCGGGGTTCGAGCCAAAAGATGCGCTGGTAAGTGCTTTTACGTGCACACGTCTGCCCGCACCAAGTAACATAAAGCTGGACAGATTTCTAAATGTTATTGTAGATGTGCTGCAATAAATCAACACATAGCCTTCAGTTGGCTATATCCCACGACATCAGAGGTAAATTTTTTGTAACGTTATGCTTTATAAATTGAATTCTTTAACAGTATTGTTTTAAGTCTTGCTTAAGTCACATTTAATTAGAAAAACTGGGATTTACATTGTCTTTACTGTAGGTGACTAACTTCTTTTATCCAGAACTTAATTTCAGTGAACCATGCACTTGAAAATTATGAAGGGTTTGAACCTGAGGAAACTACAGAAAATCAGGTTTGTAAAGTGAATGTTTTTATACAGTTTATTATCCCAAAAGTCACCCCCACAAGTCTCCCTGAGAGCCACATCCAATTAGAATCAAGTATGTTGCAATAACCCTCCAGCAACCAGCCAGTCTCTGCTGTTAATTCTGTCCTCTCACACATCTCTTTAACCCCAGATGACACCTCAGAACTCATCCACCACACCCAGAGAAACCACCCAGTCGACTTCATTCTTTCTTTCATTAATTAATGCATTATTTAACTGACTCGTGAATTAATCCTGCAATACTTCAAATAAAATGAGTACATCTATTTAGTTGTTGGGGTGGTATTTGAACTTGAACCAGGGTGGGATTAGTGAAAAGTGGCCAAGAGAATGATGAGGTTTTTCAGCCAAAAACAGAGATGTTTGCTATGAGTGTAGATAAGTGTTCTGGACATTTAATGGCAGCAGCTCTCCATGGTTATGGACAGTCTTGACAACAGACATACAAATCTTTCAAGTTAAGGTGTAGGCAGTTAAGAAAGTACATCAATGCTGGGACAGCAGTACAGATTGTTTAAAATATTGGCTTGAAGACACATTTGGCTATCCTGGTAAAGCAAGGCATTTAAAACATACTGCATGGGCTTAAAAGGAAGTTTGATACCATATCAAAATAGTAAATGATGTCGTATGTGGATGGAAATGATCTGAAGTTAAAGACTGAGACAAAACACCAAATCACAAGGATCAACTTTATTTGGAGTTAAACATCTCACAAGTGTTTTCAGTCATCATCCAGCCAGTGGTCCGGCAGGCCAGTGGTCCGGCAGGTCAGGCCGTCCAGATGGTTTGATTCTCCAACCCTGACACTCCTTAATGACACTCCATAATATTTTGAAAGAGCTTTGCTTGAGATCTTCTACATGTTTCAGACAGCTAGCCATGAGCGAGCTAGCCATCGTTGTCTCGATCAACATATGACTTTACAGTGATAAGAGGGGTTGGCTGTAGCATGTACTGGCCTAGATCCAGGGTCATTCTGAATAACTTTGACAAGACACAACTAGCCCTCCTAACGCTTGGCTCCACATGCTACAGTTGATCCAAACCATCTGATCCTAAAGTGGCACCATTCAAATTCTCCTTTCCTTGGAAAAGTCACTGATTTCAATCAGACAGGATTGGTATCAGCTGTGTAGAGGCACATACTTCCACCTATCCAGCCATTTAAGATCAGAGAGGAAGCAAAGATGTATTGTAGAGAATTGGTACAGTGCCTAGATCTTGTGTCCATAGAGTACATCAGTGGGTTTGGTGCCAAACAGGAAATACAAACTGAATCACTCCAGAAATTAGAATAACATACAGGCTTCCTCTGCTAAAACAGGTAAACCAGTAAGTGCTGAGGCCTCTTTATCAATGGATGGAACCTTCAAGGTGGGGAAAAGAGGATGTCTTGTGGTGCAAAGCTTATAAATCAAGTTTGGGGACATTAGCAATGCAACAAAATGTGGGGCAAAGTAAAAGCCTATACTTTATCAGAATTATGCTCTAACAAAATCACATTTCCTTTGGGGAATCCAGATGGTGTCAATTAGTTGGGTAATTGTAATAGGTAGCTGTATCTTTATATGTAACAGTTTGAAGTCTACCCTCCACATTACTTCAACACTACACCTTTTGAAGAACAGAAAAACAGTGGTAACACTGTGGAAAAACAGCCACCACAACAAACAATGCAGAAAGTCAACACATTTACCACAAAGGAATGACTTCAGATTAGAAATTCTTTAATAATTGGTGTTCTGATGTTATAGAATCCAAATTGAGGGGGGTGGGGATTCATAATTTGGGGTAGCAAGTCAAAACAGTGGATATGAATTGTCGGCAGTTAGTTGTTAGTTGTTCAAACTACAACTCGGCACTACATTCTCGTTGAACTGAGGTTTTTCTCAGAGTGGCAAGATCCACAGGCTGCCCAACAGCCTGTGTAGACAGCGTGCGAGTAGGCTTTCTTCAGAGGACAAAGCAGCTTCTCTTTACAGTAAGGCCACTTTAAATAGTTATTCTATATAGAGGACCACAGCCTTTACTCCTTGTCCACAGATCTCATTACTGAGGGAATACAAGGGGTCTTCAAGTGTCTAGGTGTAAGAGCATGGTGGTGCTGGTCTGCAGGGCCAGATGGAAGCCCCTCCCCCTTCCTCTCCTCACTCAAGCTGAGGCTCAGACAAAATGGCTGCCACAGCTTTGCCAATGAGGTAGTCTCCCCCCTCCCTGACTTTCCTCTCGTGCCCCAAACCGAACCTCAAATACACACGCGCACACACACCCCCCCCAAAAACCATGTGCAGTTCTGGATTATAACGATCTTCGCAAAAAATATATCTATTTCAACAGAAGTTCGGAAAATCATCACCTCGCCGGGTATCGATCCTCTGTGGCTTTATCAAAGTTTAGCAAGTTGAGAAGTTCAGAGATGCCGTACCACACGACTGCTGCTCTGACTACGATCCACAAGAGACAACTTTGTTGTCCTTTGTTGCTGCTGCTGCAGTGCTGTTCATATTGGTATATCAGGTAGAATCGATCTGTTTCTTTAACCACAGCCCCTTTAGCTGCGATCCTTTAGTCCTTCCAAATGCTTGTGTGTTTTGTATGGTGCATCAATATCATGTGTGTGCATGCCTATGGGTGTTGGGTGACAGTGTGTCAATGTAGAGTGTGTGTGTGTGTGTGTGCGTTTTCTGTGGTGTCAAAAGGGACAGACGGTTCAGTGTGGTGGTGGTAGCACCAGCTTTGACAGGGGTCTGGTTCACCACAGCTGTATTTCAGTTTCCCTCCAGGAGGGAAGGGGTGGGGGAGGAGAGGGGAGGGGACTGGGCAGGACCGCGCAGGATGTGAAGGGGGAGTGGGGGTGGGGAGTGAGGGGCTTACTTGGCCCCCAGGATGGCATACTGGTTGTCAAGCTGCAGCTGTTGCATAGAAGCACTCCCCCCCTCCTCTCGGCCACGGGTCTTGTGCTTCACCACCTCGAAGGTCTTCTCCATTTCTCTATCCCTGCGGACAAAACATGTGCGCATCAACAGATGTATCAACCGATATTTATAAAACCACGTCAACATCTGTGCCTGCTTCACAGGTGCCTCCTAGATACCTACTTGCGAGTCTCCACGTGCTTAGAGGTTGCCCCCAGGGAGGGAAACTGCGTGTCGCTGAAGATCTCAGGGGGGCCTTGGGTGGGGCCTCGCTTGTTGGTGGTCAGCCTGGCCCCTGGGGGGCGGTACACACCTGAAGGCTTGGACTCAGGCACTTCCACTTCCTCTGCAGGCGGTGAAGAGAATGACCATTCATTCGTAAAATTAAACATATTGACTTGACATATCGGATACAATACATCTTGTAGTTACATTGTGGAATTTGAGAAAACATTAAACAGTACATGGACCGTGATTTCTCTAGTGATGAGAAAGGGGCTTCACTTACCCACAGGGGCAACAGCGGCAGCTGGAGCTGAGCCAGATTTGTTCCAAGGTCCAGAAACTTTGTCTCCACTGACCAGGATGATCTCTCCATCATCCCCAACTTCCTCCCTTTCATACTCCTCCTCCTCCTTTTCATCACTGCCACATCAACCAGAGAACGTGTCAGGCACACAGGGGGAGGTGAGAGGGCACATACATGGCAGCAGGTTAACGACTATGTAAAAAAGAAAAATAGCCAAATGTGGCCCTGCCCCATGTCCCACCATCTTACCTTATCTGCAGAGCCTGCAGTCGGAGGCCGCTGTAATCCACCTCTTTCTGCTCAAACTCTTTCCACTCCTCGTCCTCCTGAAGACAAACGCACAGAATATAGCGCTGGTTCACTACTTGAAAGCCTCTAAATCCTGACAGTAAAGCATCCAAATGCGTCGTATTCTCGTCGTTTAAAAATGTGTCAACTGAAAAGGCAAATGTACATCACCCGTAAACAGCTGGAGTGCACATAGTATTTCCCAAAGGAAACCTTTTTAGTACTTGCTTACAAAAGTAGCAAGAAAAAGCATCTACACATTCATACAATTGTCTCTCGACAATGACGAGTCAAAAAATTACAAAAATCTAAAGGCTAGCTATGACATTTAAATTAAACAAGGCCCACGCCCTAGCTCGCTAAATTAGCTAGCACGACCGGGTACGTTACATTACCCTTTCAATCTGCGCATCTTGGTTTTCACTTTTCGTTGACTTCTCCTTTTCCTTTTTGTTCTTTTTTAGGACAACTGGTGTGGGCCCAGCTCCCGTCTCTTTCCCCTTCCCCTTTTCTTTCTTCTTCTTTTTATCCCTCTTGGCAAAGAAATCATCCAGGCTCTTCTCCGCACCGCCAGTTGTAGCAACATCCGCCATTTTCAAAGAAAACGCCGCTAGCTAGCTTGTAGCAACCGAGTGACGAATCTGAATTTGATCAGTAAAATTAACCAGTTTAAATCGATTAGAAAAGTATTAGTAAGTTCTTATACTATCAACAACATTAAACGGGTTCAACCTACGCGTTATTATCTCAATTCAGCCACTCCGCTCGCCTGTCTTTCAATGCCACATTTGCTAGGTAGCTTAGCTGGCTGACTGGCATTCCACACTGTGAGATTGCACACGACAGACTGAAGCTTCAGCCGGATGCACAAGGAACAAGTCTTATGTTGCCCCGGAAACGAACATTCAAGAGACAAGTTTGATAGACAAACTCAATAGCCAATTAACGAAAATACCTCGCGCTTAGGTTTTTTCCAGCCCATCATATTAAAGCGGTTGGAAGAGCAACACGAAGTTTTTTATGTTGCAAAATAAATGCCGGAAAAATTTGACATGCATCACTATTTGAATATGCTTTACTAGGGATCACATTATTGTTTGATAGTATATGATTAGCTAAATACGTCATCATAAAACAGGGTTCTATACCATTGCACTTTGGCTAACTAAATACATAAATGCTTAGCCTAGTTAACTGTATGCCTTGTTAATAATACTGTGCACTATAGCATGTTATCTATCCACTAGTTTGCATGAATTGATACAACCTTACAATTGAGTGGCATACTGTGTGTATTACCTGCCATGCAATACACATTGGAACGAACAAGCAAAGCTCATCTTTTCTCGTGTTAAAAGAGCAACAATGACCAGACTGTGCATTAGGTAGGCCTACATATGATCAGGGTTTTACTCCTCTATCTGTACTAGCATTGGCCAGGCCGAAAACAGAGAAACAAAGAACCTTCTGCCGCATTGAATAGTTTGGCTGCTGTCAGCAAGATTCTTAGCCTATATAGGCCTAGTAGCCTACATTGTCAGTCACCTATCAGCTGCGTGGCATGTGTACAAATGCATTGGGGAGGGGAGCATCAAACTCTTATTGACCAACAAGACACGCATTCCCAAGCTTTTGTCTTTTATTGCTCAGCAGTAAAAAGTACACAGTGTATGCTACGATACAAAAAAGACATATGCCTAACATTGAACACAAGATACTGCCACACCTTCCCTTAACCGTTCTACATATTGTGAAGTATTCACTCATAAGCCCACTGCAATGAAAAACGTCAAGCAAGCCTGTATGTGTGTAACAGAACTTCAACATAACCTCCAACAGAAATGATTATGATTGAGCTGGTCAACAATTCTCAAAAAAGAAATACCAGACAAAGGCAGGCAGTAGGCTATTCAACAGAATATCAGAGAGACAGAATATGAAACAAGCTAAAGTAAAAGATGATAAAGGACTGTAATTTGATGCAAAAAAAAGAGCACTCAAACAAATGTTTAAACTATGTCTGCATGTGCTCACAGTAAATATTCAGGATAAAATAGCTCAATGCTTTCATTGGTCAGTTATAATCACACACCATTCTATACCTGTACATTACAGTAATACACACAGTTCATTTGCATTCACAAAACTGTTGCCTAATTATGGAGGGAGAATGGAAAAGGTTTGGTCAAACTATTTTTTCAGGATGGTGAGGATTTGAAACTCCCCTGCACACAAATCCTCACAGATAGACTGACAGGCTAGCAGTCAGACTTACGCACACCCACACACACACATACATACATTGAACAAACATTTAGATATATCGGCATGTATAATTGAACAGTAATCATGTGCTCAGTTTCAATATATCATAGTATATCATAACAAATCATTTTATGTAATAAAACAAACACATAAATTAGGCAATTATATTTAAAAAAAGATAATGGAACATTGAAGCTTTGAAATTGTGTATCACATCTTTGTATTTTGAAAAGAGTGTTCTATGTGTGTCATTTTTAACATAAATTCCTATAATGACCTTATTCGGTTATGTGTGACTTTCCGCACTTGCAATTTATACGTTTTAAGTAAAATTGTAAGACACACTTACATACATGCACAGTCACTCTCTCTCTCCCTCTCTCTCTCTCTCTCTCTCTCTCTCTCTCTCTCTCTCTCTCTCTCTCTCTCTCACACACACACACACACACACAAACTACAGTAGCACATATAATGCTTAAACAGCTTGACAAATGAAGTTAAGACATCTATGTGGTCCCTCAGCAGAGAGGCTGGTGAAACACAAGGGGAAAAGCCATTCTAGGTCACCTCCATTCGGTCTGCAGACACCCCAGACCTCTATTTCTTCTTCTGTCCTCCTTGTTGCACCCCTCCAGGGACAACAGATCAAACTGCAACACTGTATTTTCTCTCTACTAAAACCCAATCTCATAAAACCTTACTCTCAACCTCTGTATCCCCTCCAAGTACGTAGGTGCAGAATTCAAGTTCAACAGGCTTTTTAATAAGTGTTTTGGGTTTGATTATAAAGAAATTAAAATGTGTATATTTTTTGTTTGTTTTATACAGCATTTTCTCTCCAAAGCAGAAAGTGGCAACATCCACAATGCACTCACCATCAAGCCACTGTTACACAACTGAAACCACAAACGTTGTGTATCTTTATAAAAACATAAAAACCTTTATCACAATTAAGCATTTGTAGAAAATGTACATCAGAAAAATATTGTTGGATTCCCTCTCCTAGTAAATACTGTGTTTACTTCAGCCTTCCTCTATTTCTTTGAAGTCGTAATATACAGTATAAAGCACAGAGTCTCTGAAGATTTACCACATGTATAAAAATGACAGCGACAGCAGGAGGGGAGAAAAGGAGTAAGCCTTGGGGAGGGGGACTTTTATTTTGACAGTCTCGTGCTAGTGCAGGATGATGTGGCCATCGTTGTCTTTGTCTCTAAATGTTGGAGGCTTTGTCTCTGTTGATGAAGAGTGTCTCCTGGCAGAAGGGGTTCACCAGTACCACGCCGCTATCACTGTAGTCTCCATTAGGGGGGAGGCAAGTCTCCTGCTCCTGTCAACACACATACATGTCATCCTGGATCCACGTTTTTAGTTCTCAAAGAAACATCACATCCGTGGCTCCTTATTCTACAAAAACACAAACCTCCTTTCTTTGTGAATCTAGATCCACCAAGATTGTATTGGTGATATCTGTACAGAGACATGTTGTTACTGTCACCTATCTACTCATCTTGTTATCTCAGAGATTACCACAAGAAGGGAGAAATGTTTTGTATTTTTTTGTAGAACACAAGAGAGATTCTGTGTTTTGTGTGAATCCCAAAGGTATAGAAATTGTAAGGCTATCTACATTACATTACATTCAAAATATGTCATAAGACAAATTCACTTTCAGATCAGGTCATTCTGGACGTGAGAGTAACTGAAAATATTTCAATCTACAATCAGTAATTCAAACAGCTTCTTCATACAGTAGGATCCTATTATTATTAACTGGACTATTTGTTCTCGAATTCTTGATATACTTCAGTTATTCTGAAATGCAGAATTAATTAATGAATTGATCCTTCAGTATCAGTCTGACTATGACAGACTCTAGCTAATTCAAAGTCTATACTGCTATACAAAGGGGTTGTATAGCAGGAATGAAACGGCTTCCTTCCTTCTCTGCCTCTCAAGGTCTCAGTTTGACAGAGAACATTCGATGACAAAAGATATGTGGCTCCTAAAGTCTTGCAGAATGAGAGAACGGATAAAGCGAGAGAAAGGGAGGGAGGGAGGGGGGGCTTGGGAAAAGAAAGACAGAAGGGAGGGGTGACTCAGAAGATGGAGCAGCAAAACAGAAGGAGAGAGGAGGGAGAGAAAGAGAGAAGCATTCTGGTGCAAGTGACTCAGCATTAATGCAGAGCAGTTGCCAACAGAGTTGGTGGAAAACAACAGAGAGACAACAAAGAGAGGGGGGAGAAGATGGAGGAAGGGACGAATGGCACTAAGATAGACAATGAGGATTAATAGGAAGCTGAGGAACATGAAAGGTTTTGAATTCGTCTGATGAAGTATAGCTATTTTCAATGGGTTCTAGTGTCTTCTAGATGATCTGAAGGTTCTAGGCTGCTCTACAGAGAAGGAAGGAAGCCGGAACAGGACACCTGCGTATCACCACCAGGGGCAGCCTAAACGCATCCTGGCGTCTTCGTCACACTCCTGCACCACCGGCACAAGGGATGAACGATGGATGGAGAGAGAGAGAGGGAACCAATAACAGGAGGAATGAGAAGGAAACAGAGCGCTCAGTAAGCAGGGATAGGAGAGGATACATTCCGTGATTAGTGACATAAGCATGACTGTTAGAAGATGGGATGCCATGGGCATGACAGATATGGAGACAGTTTCACCATTTATTACTTGCAGTACTGCCAACTCAACAGCAGGGGGCTGTATTATATAGCATAACAAAACTGTTGACGCTAAAACTGAAATTAAAACTGAATGGAACTCGAGAGCCCTCTGGCCAATCCTGGCAGTCATACCTCAGCAGTCTCCAGAGACTGGATCTCCCTGGGCAGCTCCACGGCGTGCCTGCTGAAGTAGTCCATGGTGATGGCGTTGTTCCAGTAGCTCAGGTTGTTCTCCTGGCTGGAGGACTTCTTCTTCCTCCTCATACAGAAGACAGTCAGCAGCACCGCTGGAGATGGGGGGGGGGGGGGGGGGGGGGGGGTGAGAGAGAGGGAACATGATTTATTACATCATAACATGGGCTCTATAAGCAGGGTCGGCATCGCCCACACACATATGTGTCTTGCCAACCGAATTCACAACATCTGAGCCATGTACGTGTGTAGCTGTTCTTAGACAGCTGCTAAGTGCCGAGCTGCTGAGATGCTATCACTTACAGCACGAGGACACAGGCACGCTGATGGCCAGCACGATCCACACAATGTCTATCCTGCTGAGGCAGATGGTGGCGCGCCCCAGCGAGGAGTCGAGGGCCGGCCCTGACCCGTTCCCCGGGCCCCAGGGGTCCCGTGTGGTGGCGGGCACCAGCCGGTTGAGGAAGTTGCCACTGGCGGTGGAGGGGGACTCGGAGTCTGCTGAGCTGTTCCCCTGGGATCCTGAGGAGTCCGGGGCTGAGCTGTTTGAGAGGAGCCCCCCCTCGGTGGCGTTCCCCAGGGGGCCGTGTTCTACTGTGACGTTACCCTGAGGCGGCGTAGTAGGGGGAGGGGCATCCTTGCTACCGGCAGCTTCCTCAGTTATGTTGACAAATGTGGTGGTGGTTGATACTGGATGGAGCTTGAGCTCAGGGGCTAGGCTGGTAGGGGTGAGAAGGGAATCTGGGGGAGAGGGAGGGGGGATGGAGGGTGGAGGAGCCTTGTCGGAGGGGCTGACCACCAGTAGCTCCGAGGTGGGGGGCTCGTTGAGACTGGGGTGCACCTCACGCAGTGTGATGGCATGGGCCGGGGCCTGTTCGAGCCTGGTCTGAGCGGGCTCCCTGAGTGTCTGGTCTCGCACAGTATCGGCCTCCGCCCTGGAGGAGGAGGAGAAGGAAGAGGAGGAGGAGGAGAGGGATGAAGGCTGGAGCTCAGTGGTGAGGAGCGGCTGGCTGGGGTCAGTGGGTTCCTCTCTATTCAGATCCTGGGGGTCCAGACTGGGGGCTGGGGAGGCTCGGGGTCTCTCCCTACCCAGTGTGTCCCCTCTCTCAGTGGGGGGGGCAGGGGCGGGGGGCAGGGTGGAGCCTGAGTGAATGGACGCCTCCTCGCTGTGTGGGCCAGCAGTGCAGGGGTGGCTGGGGAGGCCGCTGGCCTGGTTAGTGCAGGAAGGAGGATCTGTATCTGGGCTAACAGCATCAGCTACATTGACCGAGTTGGTGAGATCAGAGCCAGGGGGCTGAGGCTGAGGCTGGGGCTGAGGCTGGGGCACACTCTGCAGAATGAGGCTGACGGGGTCGGCTCTGGCAGAGCTCACAGTGTTGGGGTTGACTTGATCTGCAGCGCTTAAGAAGCTGTCTTTACTGGAGGGAACCAGGCTGGTGGGGAGGGCATGCTGCCAGCCCAGGGAAGTGAGGGCGGCAGTGGGCAGGATGATGCCCGCACCCCCCCCCTGCGTGGGCCAGTCCCCGCTGCTGGAGCCCTCCTGCTGTGTGTCTGGGGGGGCGTGGGTCGGGGAAGGGAGGGGGGCGCTCTGGGGTGCCGCTGTCATGGATACCGGGTCCTGGGGTGCGTAGCTAGGGAACAGCTCCTGGTTAGATGACACCAGGCCCAATGGCAGTGCCAGGATAGCTATAACACCTAGAGAGAGGGAGAGAAAAAGAGAGAGAGAGTGAGAGAGAGGGAATGACAGGAATTAAACACTGTGTGGGTACGGAGGTGTGTATCTGTGTGTTTGTCCGTCGAAGTGTAACAGTCTCCTGTTCTCCAGAGGTGCCCGGATTAGCCTAGCCCAGCACAGGCAGTGTGACCTGCTTGCTAGGATAGTGTTCATCTGCCCAGGAGGACTCGGAGGCGTGTCTTGAATTCATTCCGCACATTAAAAGCTTGAATCACTGCCACTGCTTTATTTGTCACTCGCCTTTGACAGGATTGCTTTATTAACCTTATTATGGAGGAAGTGTCCCCCAGAGCACGTGTGGTGTTAGTGTGCCTGCAGTGTGTGTGTGTGTGTGTGTGAGTGTGTGTGTGGTGTGTGTGGTGTGGGTGGGCCTGCAGTGTGTGTGTGTGTGTGTGTGTGTGTGTGTGTGTGTGTGAGTCTGTGTGTGGTGTGTGTGGTGTGGGTGGGCCTGCAGTGTGTGTGTGTGTGTGTGTGTGTGGTGTGATTGGGCCTGCAGTGTGAGTGTGTGTGTGTACGTGACTATGCATAAGTGTCACCAGACATTAAGTACGTTATCAGCAACCTGTTGAAACAAGACAAATAACTGTGCCTGCTACCTACTACACAACGTTCAAATCAGCCCATCCTCTGAGATGTCTTAACATGACCAGTAATAGTAACTGTGTGGATTTCAGGTACAGCAGCTCTATGGAACCACTTCAGAGAGCTAACAAGGCTAATAAACAAAGTGTACACTTTGATATTATGCTGAGAAAGATGTAATCAACTCCCCCCGACAAATCTGACAGCTTTCCTAAGCTCATTCACAACACATAGGAGGGATATATGAGCAGCTACTTTAAGTCGGCTCGGAGGAACAGAGAAACAGAGGGCGGGGGACAGAAAGAGAGGTGGGGGCGATCGAGATAAAAGGAAAGAAAGACAGAGGGATTGAAGTGATCGTGGAGGGAGGCAGGAACCTGGATTGTCTCATTAATTCCCCCCGTCCCCCATCCCACCTTGTCTTATTGACACAGTTAAACATGGCTAATGTGAACACATCAATGAGGCTCCCAGTGGGAGGCTCCAGCGCACTGCTGGTGTCCTGGGCTTTAGCCTGCTGCCAAACAGAGACGCTGTGCTGCCTGCTCGCTGAGGCCCTCACAGACACACCACATGTTCCCCAACGAGAGCTTTCCAAGCGTCGCTGGGCATGAACACAACTCCAATGAAAGTGAATGGAGTGATGGAGATTAAAGAGCGTTACATGGAGATTTGTTTTGTAAATTGATAAGTAAACTGAGTGAAGGTGAGAGTGTGTTGGGATGGATATAAATTTAGATCTGAGCTGAGGTAAAGAAAGACAGAAAGGGAGATGGTGGGATAGAGGGATACAATCATTAACACACACACACAGAGATATTCACTGATCCATGTGACCCAGGTGTTACAGCCATTGCTTCGCCCAGTGCTGTCTTTGTTACCATGGAAACCCACTTTCTGTTTTCCCGAGGCAGGAAGAACACCAAAGGGAGAGGAGAGGTGGAAGAACCGCAACATGAATGAACAGAAAAACCACAAGAGGGAATAAGTGGTGAAGGAAGGCTTGTGACAGTAATCGGAGCTTGTATATTGAGCAGGTGAACAGGCAGCAACTCTGATGACAGGGGAACACAGGGGAACACAGGGGAACACAGGGGAACACAGGGGAGCACAGGGGAGCACAGGGGAACACAGGGGAACACAGGGGAACACAGGGGAACACGGGGGGAATGGGAACACAGGGGAACACAGAGGAACACAGGGGAACACAGGGGAACACGGGGGGAATGGGAACACGGGGGAACACGGGGGGAATGGGAACACAGGGGAACACAGAGGAACACAGGGGAACACGGGGGGAATGGGAACACAGGGGGACACAGAGGAACACAGGGGAACACAGAGGAACACAGGGGAACACAGGGGAACACAGGGCTGTGTTCTTCAGGAAACATCCCCACGTTGTTCAGCTCTGACCCAGCCACTATATATATCAAATCCTTTTAAAGTCTGCCTTCAACTCATGAATCATACTCCCCATACACTGTCACAGGCTATCAAACACACACACACATACATAGACACTCTTGATCATGCACTCACATGATCACAGATGGACACACACACAAAAACACACACAAGGGTCCTCAGATTCCATTTGCCATGCCTGTCACGCTGCTAATCCACGGAGCCCAGTGCAGACCCATAACAGGGAGATAACACACACCACAAGGCGTGATTTACGAGGGCTCCTCCAGGACGTCTGAAGAGAACAAACAAACACACCGCAGGGCCTTGCACTCCTGTATGTAGGCCATTGTCAATCTGGGGTAACATGAACCCTGAACCCTTTATAACTGTGGTGAGGACACTAACACTACATAATATATGTCTCTCTGGGACTAAGAGATACAGTTGCAAACCCGGTGGCGATGATAACAAGACCTGCTCTGTCCGGAGTGTTGTCTATGGAGAGCTGCTGTGGGGGTGTAGACCTGTGCTGCAGTGTGCTGACAGCCGACAGACGCAGCGAGGAAGAGGGGTGTATCTGGGGCCGGCAGAGAGACAGTGTTTACCACGCTGTGGTTTGGCCTCAATCACACCCTCAATCAGTGGCCATACCCCGCTGTCACAACCTGGCAACCTGAAACTTCGCTTGGAAATGAATAAAACATGAGCTGTGACTCTGCTCACTACAAAGTGGAGTTTACATCAGAAATGGCCTCACACTGTTTGGGAGCATACACCCCCACACACACACACACACACACAAGGAGGCATGCACAAACAGATACGCTGGCACACCCACAATCACACAATTTGAGACACACTCATAAACCGCCACTAAAACACACATATGTACACCCCATAATCCCTCTGTAAACACCACCAGCCTGTGTCAGACAGTCTATGATCAGAATCTTTATGCCCTGCAAGTTCTGCCTCGTCTGATAAAAACAAGCTCTTTAATATTCATCTGGGACTGTGAAGATTAGTAAAATCATATTTTATTGAATACTCTGATGTTAAATGAGGCAAAATGCGTTTCAAGTTCGCTCGGATCAAAAACATGTTTTATGCTTGTTGGCTCACTAAATATTCAACATCTTGTACTTGGCTTCTTCAGATGCTTCAGGAAATCAGTGTCGTCTCAGTCTTTATAGTCAGTCCTTGGAGTGATCTGTAAACAAAGACACACACACACACACACACATACACACACATACACACACGCTCACACTACTGCATCTAATCTTGTAGCAGCCCACAGCAGAGAGCAGGATAGCATGAAATAACCATGTGTACTTGTGTGGGTGGAAGCATTCAGGATGTATCTAAAAGTGTGTGTGTACTTTGTGGGAGGCTAAGACATTTGTCTCAGTGGTGGTTGTGTGTGGCTGATGAAGTGAGAGAGGAAGCAGGATGGGCAGAGACTGAGAGCCAGGCCCCTTCGCCCCAACACACTCCACACTGTCCACACGGGGTGCTGGGAGTCTATTACACAGATAGATGAAGGAGGGATGGAGAAGGAGGAGAGAACAGCAAGATGATGGAGGGAGGGGGCAGGAGAGAACAGGTTTTATTAACATCCATTATTGAGCAAGTCGAGGCACTGGAGACCATAAGAATGGAGGAGGAGGGAAGTTGGAAGGTGTGATGAAACACGCTTGAAGAAAAACAAGGAGCAATGCATGTGTGAGCAGAGACAATAGAGAGTTGGGGCGGGAGTGTGTGAGTGTGTGCATCGTGTGTGTGTGTGGTAAGATAATTTGTTGAGAAAATGTTTGCAGTTCGCTAGCATTGTTCTTGCAAAACAATTTCAGGACTCCTTGTTGTCAACGCTCTCAAAAGGATTGTGCGTTCTCTTTCTTTCCTTCCTGCTTTCCTTATTTTGCTGGTTTCTTGTTCCTATGCAACTGTAAGTTCACACGAGTCTCACGTTAGGCACACTTACACACACAGGCGATATCTACCAGTACAAAACAGGTCTTTCCTTTTTTATCAATGACTCCATAACCTTGGGTGACGCAACATAAGCCAACAGCCAACTGACAAAACGATGTATTCAGAGGTGATGGAAGGATATAACATTTCATTATTTACTGTGATCTTGACTCGAACCATCTGACAAAGAAGGACACATACGTATGACAGAGAGGAAGAGAGAGAGGGAGAGAGAGAGAGAGAGAGGGAGAGAGAGAGGGGGAGATAGATAGAAAGAGAGAGAGGGGGAGAGACGGAGAGGGAGAGATACGTGAGCGGCCTTCTGAAGGTGTTCCTCATGTCTCACCCTGACCTGAGGAGACCCTGTCCGTCAGTAAGAAGTAAGACAAGCTGTCGTTTCTCCTCACCCAACCTATAGTCCCCATGCCTCCTGCCTGATAATCACCTGCTCACACATGCCCATGCCCAACAGAGCCCAGCAAGGACCACAGGTAAAATAACTGCTAAATTACATCTTGATTTATGTCAACGATAACGCCAACCTACTCCCATTAGGAGGGCCTGAGATTTATAACGGGCCGGGCAATTTATGCAGCAAACCTGCTGAATTAGGTCTGTTTTTGAATGCATAAGAAGCCTTGTGACATTCATGCAAGTCCGCCATTGACGACATCTCGGGGACGTCAATAAATCATGGGAACGCCTGCCTCTTGTGCACTGAGTCCCTTCTCACTGTCCCCCAATCACTCACCATTAGGGTCAATGTCAGGGGGCCACAGAACCGCACGGTCAACATTTAGTAGTCACTGAGACCGGAGGTTAAAACATAGCTGTGGTGATAAATACAACATTAACAATGAGAGAATCTCCGAGCAATATGATTGTTATTGTATGTTTATCTCTAATGAGGAGTCACCTAACAGAGACAGAGCAGAGAGAAAGAGAGAGAAAGAGAGGTAGTGACAGAAGGAGAGAGAGAGGTAGTGACAGAAGGAGAGAGAGAGGGAGGGAGAGTGTATGTGTCACATGCATTGAGAATATGCCTAAATTTGCAGGCGTTGCAGTCCAGCAGTGCTGCACCATCAGCGGCCAGCTCCAGTCACAGTCACACCGTTTCATTGAGATCCTGGGGAAAAACCCAACCCTCCACCCCCCAAAACAGGCCCTGCACAGATGCAGAACCATCCATCAAAAACACGCACGCACACATGCACACACACATCCATATTCACTCCATGCTGTGCTGGCCCGGCTCTCTCCTGGGGGAGGAGGACGAGGAGACTGGGGAGAAGGTGGAGAGCAGGGAGGAGGAAGAGATTCCACCACACTGCTCCTGCTGTAGAAATGACCTTTGGTCACAGTCACAACTCTAAGAATTCAATCCAAACCCACCGTGCTCCACTCGGTTAAAAAATGAAATGAAGAGGTCTGTAGATGCCTTGGTCCACGAACAGACAAAGAGTCAAGAATGGATTGTTGCAAGCCCTCACAGAATCATGTCCGATTTCGGGACCAGCAATGAGCCGTCATTATTTGACTCCACACTAGGATGATGGACACTTACCAGCCAAACATTCAAAGTATTTGAAAGGAGCATTTGAAAGAATTTCCAATAATATTTGTGCCCAGGGGCTGATTATGATATCAGATCGTTAGCGGCTACACTAACCAGACGGGGGGTTGAGGGGGAGGGGGGGGAGGGCTGCTCATCTCTCAGTCCTCCACGGACAGTGTTTAGTCTCATTTATATTAATCACCTCCCCCTCCTGCTTCCCCAGTCAACATGGAGAGGGCTGAATTTCGCATTCATCAGAATACCAACTAACTCTCATTGTAGAAAAATAATAGGCACCAGCTCTGGTCTCTCTGGAAAAAAGAGTCAAGAAGAGCTGTACTTTTTAAATCCTAATTGTTAACCAGGCACAATGCTAAATAAAGTAAGATGGTCTACTAAATGAAAAACGATAACTGAGGAGAAGGAGTATTATATATTATTGCTATTTCATAACCGACAACCAATAGACAACTAATAGATGGTCTTTGTCAGATCTGAAGAGAACAATCCCAAACTGGATGTTTGTGGATAGAGCTTGACCAACCTGAATCCAATCACGCCTTTTTGGAGGCTTTGTTCAGTTTTGGTGAGGAAAACTCATCCTTTTAACCTCATGCCTGGATGTCTGAAAGCAGCCAGAATCAGCCGTTCAAATCTCTGAACACAAAGCTCTTTATCTCTGGCCGGGCTGCGAGGGAGAAGGAGGAGGTGGTGGAAGATTATCAGACCTGTCACGCTCCTTCCAGAGGACCACACCAGGACGTCCATTACTGTAAGCTAGCTACGACTGTCACCTTCTGTTCATGGTGTCATCTGTCACTTAGCCAGGGAGTGGACTGATGTCATCTGGGTAGCTAGAAGCGTTGTGGGCACACACACACACACATACAAGCAAGGCAAGCCACATGTAAGTCACCTTAGGGAGTGTCTCGACACTATGTAACGAAGGAAGACTAATTTATCATACCACATTTCCACAAAATGAAAACAATAATTCTCTTGTTCAATGTAGGGAGTCAGGTGGCTGAGCGGTTAGGGAGTTGGGCTAGTAATCAGAAGGTTGCCAGTTCGATTCCCGGCTGTGCCAAATGACGTTGTGTCCTTGGGCAAGGCACTTCACCCTACTCGGGGGGAATGTCCCTGTACTTACTGTAAGTCGCTCTGGATAAGAGCGTCTGCTAAATGACTAAATGTAATGTCAATGTCTCGGTTGGTGGCTGATCTCTCGGTGGGCCGCCCAGCCGTGTTTTAACAACGTCTCTCAACTGTGCTATCAAGCTATGATGACGCATTGTTTGTCTTAGGAGGAAAAGTGTTCCCTGACGGTGATCCCTAAATATAGAGCATCTTATTGTGAGTGTTGTAAACAGACACATTCCACTGGCCCGGTCCTGGGCGGGCCCCGCCTGGCAATCTAGGGGGGAGGGGCCATCCCAGGGGGGCCGAGCAACAGATAGAGCACATCCTGTGGGCCTCTGGGATAGAGGGGTGGAGGGAGGAGTGGAGGTGTGGATCGCTGGAACATGGAAGGAGAGGTAGAGAGAAGGAGGGATGGAGTTGGGGATGGGTAGAGGAGGGATGGAGGAGGAGTATGTAGAGGTGGATGGGGGGCTGGGTGAGGGGAGGTTGAGGGGGGGGAGGGTAGAGGGCAGCACGGATGTGAGCCTAGCGATAAGAGGGGAGGCTATTTCACAATGGGATAATGGCTTCCTGTTTGAAACCCTCCACAGTGTTTGTCAGATTAGCAACAGCTTTGAACATGGACATGTTTATCCCACTGTCGGGAGGGAAAGAGAGATGTTTTCTGGGATAATGGTTCAGGAGGGATTCAGGCTTGACTAGAGCTGCAGAAACACTTGTGGGACGGGAAGCTGAGGTCTTAAACAGGAAGTGTTCCTAGGTCTGGGGAGAACACTGAACCCCAGGGCTAGTGAACATACAGTCGCTTATGCAAATGAACGCCATGTTGTTGTGATTGTACCTGTAAGCACAGGTTATTGCCTCAATGTAATCGCAGCACGGGAAGAGCACAGATGAGGACCTGCGTGTTGATTCGGCAGATATCTCATGGTAGACAAGTCACTTCCCAGCCCTCACACTAAACAGGCTCCCCAATAAGCATTTTATGAGCTGACTTCACAATGTAATTTGCACTTCAGGGAAGGACATACTTGGAAGCAATTTTCCATGCTTTGAAAGAATTGCATTGAGATGAAAACTCAATATCCTGGGAAGAAAAAACAAACAATGAGTTCTTCCTTGTGTCTTCAGATACCCCGGCAACAAACAGAAGAAAATGAACTGAGAGCGAAGAGAGAGAAAACGGAGGAGAGGACAGAGGTACAGAGAAGAAGAATAAAAAATTTAATTATGTGTGTATATTTGCAAGCTGTGTGTGTGTGTGTGTGTGTGTATGTTGTGGGTCACCAGGACCATTAGGGGAATGAGAAGCAGGGGTCTCAGGTGGGCCACCCAGGCCAGACACTGAGGCCAGCTAATCTGGAGGGGCTGGTCACAGCTGCAACTCTAAGCACTTGACAGGATAGACGACCCTGGCTGCACCTGACATAGAAGATCTACCAGGAGCAGCCTTTACAACAGCCTTCCAAATGTCGCACACATAGGAAAAGAATCACAGTGGAGACACTATGGAACAATTAAGAAGGATGACATGGTTGGTTTACATTTGAAAGTCAAATGTGCGAAAGAAGAAGTTGCAGAGAGGAGAGAAAGAGACAAACACAAGGAGTCCGCTCACTGTTTATCCCTGTTCTGTAATCGAGTTAGACCCAGTCTTTGACCTTGCTGGATGTGTTCAGGGCTTACAGTGGATGTGTGTGTGTCTAGTGGGTGTGTGTGTGTGTAGTGTGTGTGTGTGTGTGTGCAGGTCTGTCCAGGGTCCACTCACTCAGCAGCTGACATCGTAGGACCTGCAGGCTTGTCTTCATGGTATCATGTGGTCCGTCTCCTCCACCACTGAGTTCATGGTTCTCTGAGAGAGAGAGAGAGAGAGAGAGAGAGAGAGAGAGAGAGAGAGAGAGAGGGGGGGAGAGGGGGAGAGAGAGAGAGAGAGAGAGAGAGAGAGAGAGAGAGAGAGAGAGAGAGAGAGAGAGAGAGAGAGAGAGAGAGAGAGAGAGAGAGAGAGAGAGAGAGGAGGGAGGATGAGAGAGAGTGGGGGAGAGATAGAGAGGGAAGAGATAGAGGGATTGAGGGATGGATGGAAGGAGAAAGAGAGAGAGAAAGAGAGAGAGAGGGAGGGGTAAGACAGAGAGAGAAAGGAGTAAGAGAGAGGTGGGAGAGAGGAGGCAGAGAGAAAGGGGAGAAAAGAGAGAGTAAGATGAGACAGTGTGGTCAGGTATCACAGTCTCATACTGTACCACCAGAGAGACGTGCTAAGGTAGCTAATGTGAAGCTTCTGCAAAGCTAGCTATTTCACCATTAGTCAGCAACTCCCGAAGCTCATATTCAGAGGCGAAAACAGCACCCAGATAAAATAAGAGGGTTAACAGCTTTAAAAAAAAACATCCTTAATAAGAAGTGTTTGTGTGTGTGTGTGTGACTGTGAGTGAGTGGGTGTGTTTGAATGTTTCTCTTCGTATTAATGCCCTTCGGGAATAAACACACGCGGGGATTTCTCCAAGTTAAATCCCCGCTGTATATGAAAGTTGTGTTTTGAGTTTGTGTGTGTGTGTGTGTGTGTGTGGTGCAAGTGCGCTGCGTGTGTGAGATGTGAAATTGGATTTGTGCCCCGCAGGATGAGGGCATCTGACAGGAAATCTGTGGTTATGAGACGGCCATGAGAAGAGAGAAAGAGAATGCCTTCATCGATGCTCTCTCCGTGCACCTCCCTGATTAACCAAACATGGTGTTGAGCTGACCCCCCAGTCTCCAACCTTGTCTCAACCTGAGGGCCAGCAGGTACAGTACCAGTGCCTGTATTTTGATCCCATTACTTACACTGCAGATAGTGTATGTGCAGTTAGTAAGAATACATCTCTAATCGGACACCTGGCCTGGTTCCAGGGTAAACTGGCTGGTTTCTCTGTACATTTTGACGGAGGCAGGAACCGTGGCAGGCTGACCGTTTGTTGTTTGTGCCAAAGTCTTGATCAAATAACAAACAAGTAAACTGCTGGAACATGACATACAAGGCACAGCGTGGTCTGGTATCAGCTGGGACAGGACGTCTGGACAGGAGCCAAATCAACACAGGAGTCATGATGGTCCACAGCCAAGACTCTCTCTCCCTCTCTCTCTCTCTCTCTCTCTGTCCCTCTGTCCCTCTCTCTCTCTCTCTCTCTCTCCCCCTCCCCTCTCCCTGTATTTTTAATCTACCTGCAACTGTCTCTCTCTCTCAGTCTATCTAAGCAAACACAAACACACACACACAGACACTGATCAGGTGTTCGGACACTGTCAGGCCTCGCCATCATTGCAACCAACTGTACACAGTCACTCAGAAAGTTCCGTGGAGACCGTTGCTATGGCAACCTAAATTGCGCGTTATATTTAAGTAATCTCGTGCAGAGGACAAACTGCAAGCTAAAACAAGGGAAAAAACCCACACCCACCCCAATCATCAATAAAATGTCAGAATCACATAAAGAATAGACTCAATACAAATGCCAGTAACAATTTACCATCCTCCCAGCACAGGCTCTGTGTTTGTTAGCATGTTGACAGGCATGTGTCCACAAACAATCTGCAGCTCTAAATAGTCCGGCTGAAGAAAGATGCGAAGAGGATTGTGTTTGTGTGTTTGTTTGTGTCTGTGTGTGTGTGTGTGTCTGGAGACAGAATCAAGGACCAAGGTCACCGGAGACGTAGTAATGAAATAAATCTGTCAGACCATCTCCCAGTGGCCCCCTGCCCCAGTCTCAGCAGACAAGCAGGGAAACAATGCTGTTAATTCTGGACTTCCCTCCATTCTACAGGGGAGAGGCTACAGTAAGAGACCAGCACCAGCCTCAGCTCCCACTGTCTCAGAAGAACCCAGAAGGAGCACTGTCTCAGAACAACCCAGAAGGAGCACTGTCTCAGAACAACCCAGAAGGAGCACTGTCTCAGAACAACCCAGAAGGAGCACTGTCTCAGAACAACCCAGAGGGAGCACTGTCTCAGAACAACCCAGAAGGAGCACTGTCTCAGAACAACCCAGAAGGAGCACTGTCTCAGAACAACCCAGAGGGAGCACTGTCTCAGAACAACCCAGAAGGAGCACTGTCTCAGAACAACCCAGAAGGAGCACTGTCTCAGAACAACCCAGAAGGAGCACTTGAAACCTGGGAAGTCTCTGGAGTCTGGACTCTACTACTTTGAAGATCCAGGATCCATTTGATGGGAAGAGCAAGATAGGGGAGACAGAGAGCGACAGAGTGAGAGACCAAGTTTTGCTCTCCGATCTGCACGTGTTTCTTCCTTCTCTACCTCCCTTCCCAATCCACCTCATCCCCCCCTATACTTCCCTCCTTCATCCTTATGGCCCCTTGCTGACGTCTCAGACAACAGAGCGACGCTGAAGGCAGCAGGCTAATCTCATGTCGCCATGGCCAGGTGTGTCACAATGAACAATTCCATTTGACTCAAGCCAACCTCCTTCACAGAACCGAAAACAAACCAGCTGTGACCTTGGAGAGGCCTGCTAACCTGATTGGCCATCCTGCCTGACAAAAACAATGTCATGTTTACAGTATCGATTCCCAACATCAACATCAATCTACAGAGTAACACTACCAGGTTAAGCTGGCCCCTACAGCAAGGCAGGAACGGCCAAAGCTTTAATCAGCTTAATAATCCTCTAGCCGAAGCCCACCCCCAGTCTGGCGGCCATCTTGCTGAGTCACTGTGCTCAGAGAGTGAGCTCCATCGAACCGTGGCCCCCGACAACAGGATGACTTTCTGCTGCTGACGCTGCGTCAAGCAGGCTGGCGCTCCAGCACAGGTCATCAATCAGATTTGTGCACACACACGCACACACACACACACACACACACACACACACACCAATAGAGCAACCCCTACCAGCTGCCATTAAAAGGACATTCGAATCCCAGCATGCCGTTCACCCTGTGGAAGAGATGGGGACTGACACATTGGCACGTCCCGGCTCCCTCGCTGGGCCACACCAGACACTTACATAACCCTGGGGGGGCTTCTCTCACACTGACAGCGATAGGCTGAGTTTCTGGGACATCGACAAACATGTCTGCATGGGGCAGCTGGAACCAGGATGGTTTACTGCACTTCAAACAACAAATTAACACTTTGCATATTGATCTGTATTTGAAACACAAACAAACTCTCCACTCACACAAATACTATCATGCGAAGATGGAAGAATAGTGTTAGAATACTGTTCAACATGCCCACTCCACCCACAACCCCCCCCCCCCTCCCCTGCCCCCTTCCCGCTCTGGGCACCCTGCCCCCAGGGACACCATGAGTAATGTGAGGCAAAGCAGTGTGGCTTCAACGATGATACACCTGCCAATACCAATCAAGGCAGAAGCAGAGCTGCGCAATGTAGCGGCTAGTGTACGTGGGCACCTGGGTTTACTGTGTGGGTGTGTTTGTTACGTCATGCCGGGCAGCGCTGGGGGTCTTGTGTGTGGGTGGGATCCACTGGATTTGCTCTGATACCCCAGCCAGCTCTGATGTTTGTAAGCTGACGCACTCACACACTCACATGCAGGCAGGTAGGTAGCGTGCCTAGTACTGCCTACACACACATCCATTAAGGCACACAAGCGCATTCAAATCCGCCCACACACACACACACACATTCTCATCTCATTCACTGGAGTGGCTCCACTCAGCAGATGAGCAGAGACTCTGATACATCCCTTAGTCACCACATAGGCCTGCCCTCTCTACACCCATTCATTTGAGCCTGTGTGTGTGTGTGTGTGTGGGGGGGGGTGAGAGTGAACAAGAGGGGGGGCTTAGATAAAACTCCATACAAGGGAGCAGGAGGATGAGGAGGGAGGAGGAAGAGGACTGGGAAGGGGCAGGACCGCCTGACATATACAGTACACTCTCACACTCTGAAACACACCTCAGGACTGGCGCTGGTAGAGACAGGCTAAAGGACCCAGGGGACACCCACCTTCCAGAGTTACATAACAAAGTCATCCCCCTTGATGGCATGAGTGTCCACAGGAGACCATATACTGAGACCCTGGCTGATAGCCCAATGTCTGGCCCTTCCCAGTAACAGGTTTTATGCTGAGGCTAGAATGATCTTAGAGGCTAGAAAGCTGCTTGTTACCACCACCGAGGTCACATTTATAAGGCTACACACACATACACACATGCACACACAATGTCTAGACTAGGTACAGGTCTGTTATTGATCTGATGTGTCTAGCCATTCCACCAGCTATCAGAGCCTAGACTGCTGCCAGAGAGGAGCTCTTGTGCTCTTGTTGGTATCAGAACTGGGTTATATGCGCCAGAACCTGGTGCTATGCCCCTGTTGGTACTGGAATATGGTTCTGTGTCCCTGACAAGCTGTCTATCCAGGCAGTAAAGACTGAGAGATTGGGATGCAGCACATCTTACCCTGCTGTGTCAGTCGTAAATATCCGTCTTTCTATGTTCTCCTCCTCCTCCTTCTCTCTCTCTCTCTCTCTCTCTCTCTCTCTCTCTCTCTCTCTCTCTCTCTCTCTCTCTCTCTGTCTCTCTCTCTCTCTCTCTCATGTATTTGTCTCTCATTCTCTCTCATTCTTTTCTTGTCTCCCCCTTTGTCCTCTGTCTTTCTCCCTTCCTGTCTCCCCTCATCTCTCCTTCTCGCTCCTCCCTGTAATGATATCCTTGTGTGACCCTGGGGTGACTGACGGTGGCTTTGAAGTCCCCATCGTGATTAGCAGTAATAGGAATACTGTTTCTCGCAACGCTTGTCACAGACGCTAAGCATGCACTGCCACACCAAAACAGGCTGGCGGTCTGAGTTGACACTTAGATTCACCACACATCACACACTCGCGGTGATGCTTGTCAGAGCCCTCCACCAATTCTGACATCTGTCTACGCAAATGAACCAAGAGGAGAAGAGAGGAGAGAACACTCTGTGTAAGTATGACAGCTATATGAGGGTCCAAACTTGATAACTGAATGCTGTAAGCTAGGGAGATATGACCATGGTGTTAGCACCTCATCACTAATGTGTCGGAGGCTTGCAGTAGAGATAAATACCCCCCCCCCCCCCCTTTCCACAACACAAACTCTGGTATTCATGTTGATCTGTCACACTGTTTAGTCAAGCGAGGCATGCAGGCCCCTGGGAGCCACAGATAAGTTACAGGGAGCATAAACACATTCTGGACACACAGAGATGCTGCTTTGGTCACAAGTTGGTTTTACAGCTGTCTGAATGATCTGGGATCAAGTTTCAAGTTTTTTTATTGTCAGGTGCACAGAACAACACAAGGTCAAACTGAGCACTGGATCCTCTCTCACTTCAGGAATGTACAGATCTCAGTCCAGCAGCCAACCAGTCAGAAAAACAGACAGACATGTTAATCCGGCCCCTCCTCTGTGTGGGGTTATTGATTACTGGACTGTGTAATCAATAAATCCCTAGCAGCAGATAACACAGGGGCATGAAGCCATTTAACCCCCAATCAATGACAGTTAAACTCCTCCCCTTCCCATGGGGCCACTTGATTGGCTATCAAAACTCAAGCTTAATCGGGCGCTGATTGTGTGCTTGTATTGCACTAGGGTTTGATAGCTGTCGGGCTGGTTGAAAGACTGGTTGACAGGCTGTTGTTGGCAGGTTGGTTCGTAGAAGTCAGATACCAAAGCTGGCATCAAGCCCTTGACTGAGTGACAATCTGGTGGTAACACTGCAGGCCTTTTGACTATTTTTTTCTTTTTTTGCCTGCTGGGGGACGATCTGTACCAGAGAGGAAGCAGTACAAAATGTAAACAGACCAACCACAGATTGCTGCTTCATCGTGATGGTTCTCCGGTTAGGGAGAGGTTATCAGAGAGGAGCTGCCAGACATTTCTGAGCTGTGATCTCTGAGCGTGAGACATGACTAGATGTTGTAGCATTAGCTTCCCATCATCCTTCACGCTGCACTCCCTTGAAACTCCTTTAGCGCATCTCACTTTCATCTCTGTAGCTTCAGGCTGGCTTTTCAGTCTCTTCCTCTAATCTATGAGTGTCAGTGCTCTAGAGAGGGATGATCCAGTAAGTGTCTGTAGTTTTGACTTGAGAGCGAACAAACTACCAGCTGACTCAGAGCAGTTCCTAAATGAAAGGCATGAAAAGCATAACAAACTCAAACTTTTAGGATGGGTAGCTTCATGACGTGCAGTCATTCACCTCAATATGTTAACCTCAACACACACAACAGAGCTTTTTCAGTTTCTGGGCGAGGCACTGACATTGTGATATGAATGACAATACCGGGAACATGTTTGACTGATTGAGGTGGGGGGGGGGGGGGGGGGGGGGGGAGATGTTTAAGCCAGGGTTCTAGTAAAGCCAAGCTGTGAGGTTTGTGTGTCCTCCCTCAGTCAATCAATCAAGTGTGACACCTGTCACTCCTTCTCGTGTGTGTGTCTGTGTGTGTGTGTGTGTGTGAGAGAGAGAGAGACAGGCGACACAGACTGACAGACTACTGTTCACTTGTTCAAAGAGTTCTAGATAATGTTGCTAAGATGAACTGATTCACTAAGGATGACCATTGGCATTCACTTTTGGAACAGTCTGGTAAACTCTAAAACGCACAAACATACTCCTCAGGTCCTGAGCATACAATATTTAACTGTTCAAAATGAATGGAAATGTCGTTTGTGTTCATTTCTGCTTTGTGAACCATATCCCTACCCAGGCAGTGTTCCAGACACAGGTCTCCAGAGTGAATGCACCATGGAAGGTACAACGTTCCCCACCATTGAGACCTCAGTGTCCAGCCAAGCCACCCTGATTGGTGGGGAAAAAAAACAGGAAGATATATTTTTAGCCCCAGAGACAGTGAACAGAAGGAGCCAGGTGTCATCAGGAGCTGTTAGGCCTGTATGAAGACAAACAGCCCAGCGAGCAGGCAGCCCTGCATAAAGCCAGCGTTGCACAGCAGTAGCGTCGCCACGCCGGGGGAAACTGTCAGACCGCCATCCATCCTCCTTCTTCCCACTGGGCTTCGTAGCCTCCCTCCCGCCCCCCCCCCCCCCTCCCAGGACCCACCGACCCTGTTACGCTGTGACGTCAGAGCCTGTCACAGGACACAGACCCACACGACACAGACCCACACGACACAGACCCACACCACACAGACCCACAAGACACAGACCCACAGGACACAGACCCACAGGACACAGACCCACACCACACAGACCCACAAGACACAGACCCACAGGACACAGACCCACAGGACACAGACCCACAGGACACAGACCCTCACGACACAGACCCACACGACACAGACCCACACGACACAGACCCTCACGACACAGACCCACAGGACACAGACCCTCACGACACAGACCCACAGGACACAGACCCACAGGACACAGACCCTCACGACACAGACCCACAGGACACAGACCCACAAGACACAGACCCTCACGACACAGACCCACAAGACACAGACCCACAGGACACAGACCCACAGGACACAGACCCACAGGACACAGACCCACAAGACACAGACCCACAGGACACAGACCCACAGGACACAGACCCACAAGACACAGACCCACAGGACACAGACCCACAGGACACAGACCCACACGACACAGACCCTCACGACACAGACCCTCACGACACAGACATGAACAGAGTTTTTGTAATTGAACATCAAAAGTTTTGAGTTCACCAAACGTCTATTGAGCAACTACTGTATACCGTAGTCTGTATAGATGGATTCTGTTCTGAAGAGGAACACACACACAGTGGGGAAGTATCCAGCTGCTCGTCTAAATGATTCATGTCTTCTAATAAAGTATTGTGCATTAACATGAAAGGCATTTTGAACAGCCTCAAGGCGTTTCTGTATGACAGATTAAAACAGAGGAGGGTAATATCACAGATGGGGGGTTGTGACCCGTGGGCGTGCAGAGCGCATGACATGCCTCCTCTCTGCCAACACTTCCTGCTAGCCAGGTACGTTGGATTTCCGGAATCATTTCGCACATGGAGTAATACTATTGGCAGGTTTCATCTCTGGGATTATGGGTGTTAGTAACATTGGGGTCAGCACGCCATGTTGGGAACAGATATAAGACTAACTCCTGGAGTGATGGGTCAGTGTTGGAAGTTGGGACTCGAAGGCTGTGCTCCTTAACCTCCACCCCTAGTTAAATAGCCTTCAAGGCTTCTCATTCACAAGATTCAGAAGAGTCTCAAATCAACATGCAGAACAATGCCAGACTCTTACTCAAACAACCTGTTTGCCGATTGAATGATGCAAGCAAGAAGAAAACAGTATTTCAAAGATGGATCAACAAACAGGATGACGAACTCTGGTAGTTATTTTTTCCTGTGGAGATCTGTATGTGTATTCTCTCCATTCTCTGTGTTTTGAAACGGTGACCCACTCCAAAGCTATGTCCGGTACAGGGTAAAGGAAAGATCCCCCTGGAAAGTTCTGGAATTTCCATGAGGTACCTTCAACAAGCCTGTGTGTCCAGGCAACACAAAAGGACTGCCTACTTTCCAGTGTGTCTCTAACCCTACCTCCCTCTTTTTACACGCTGACAGTTACACGGCTACAAACACACACACACAACATACTGTACAAAGACACACACATACATACTACATACATGCACACACACAGACATACACACAAAACAAACATGCAAAACAAGAACAGCGACCCCCCCCCCCAGACACACACACACACACTTCAGGAAAGTAAAACATCAGGAAGCTATAGGTTCAGGAAGCTTCGTATAGTCACTAATTTGACCTCCTGACGCAGACCCCTGTCACCTTGACAATGGCAGGAACAGAGGCCAGGGAGGAAGGATGTGCTGTGTGTGAGGATGGGGGGGGGGGGGGGGGGGGGGACTGAAGGGGATAGTGTATCGGGGGAGGGACATTGTACCAGGCTTCCTTGAGTGTTGAAGTGTCCAGTACACGGCTGTGAGGCGGGGAGGTGAGAGAGAGTCTGTGGAAAGCGGCCAAAAACCAGAAATTTCCAGCAGGGAGCAACCAGGTGTCAAGAGAAGACAGAGAGAAAGAGAGGGAGGGAGAGGGGGGAGGGGGAAGAGGGGGGGGGGGGGGGGGGAGAGAGAGGGGGGAGAGGGGGGGAGAGAGGGATGGATGGGCCCTGTATTGTTCTCATCACCCCTCCAAAGCTCAGTCCCCCGCTATTAGTGAGACGGATTAACTCGGAGAGCCGATGTCCCCGAAAGCGTGTCTGGCTGCACACACACGCAAACACAAACCAAACTGGAGAAGCTGCACACAAACATAAACCATTAGCTTGGTTAATTACTCCCTGATTAAGGCTGACAGACTACACGAGACGACGGAACTGAAAACTGAAGGAACTTCACTAACAGACTGCCACTGTCATTGTCTGGTAGGCCTGGGTCAATTAATATTTGCAAATACTGTTGAAAGCTTGGGCACACTAACTGCAAGGAAACCAACAAAGTAGAACTGTGAGACAAATTAAAAGCATAATTGATTGATGGAATTTAACTGGATCTTATTCCCTTGATACTCTGGCTGCAACAGTAGATAAAGCACAACCTTAGACAACAGCAACCCAGCGGTCACCCTGTTCAGTCTGCAGATCCTGAGTAAGTCTGTCTGACTGACTGTGGCAGTTTGCGATAGACCTGCCCTGGGAGTCATTCTGCAGCTCAGGAGGGAGGTGCTGGGGAACCAGAGCTGACCTTTCCCAGCAGCGTCTGAAGGACAGCCGTGATTACAGCCCCGGTGACTGAAGCAGGACCTCGGGCCTTAAGAGAAGGCCTGAGTAGGCTGTTATGAGAGTCAGGGGGAGACAGGAGCCAGGGAGAGAAAGCAAACAGACAGCTTCTCCGTCCTACCTCACGGCTGAGTGGTGGCTGTGTCCCCAGCTCTCTACCTCACCACGACTTAAGCCCCCTTCTTGGTATGTCACAGTGGTAACGAAGAAGAAAAGCAGAAGCCATAGTAGATGGTGCCAACCGACACAAAAACACATCTCTATTTCTAACCAGCATGGGGTGGCCAATTATCTCAGAGGAAAGCCTTTGAAGTAAAAAAGGCAGGAGACACGATGATGCTCCCATCAAAGCCCTGTCTTTCCATGAGTTCTACCCGGCAACAGCGATGGAGATTCCTGCCCTAATGTCGGCGTTCTCATCAAGGCCCTGCAGTAATTACACCCCGGCTCTGAGAGTGGCGTTGGGCCTAGGTGTGTGGAGACCTGGCGCTGGCTTCAGTACTGTGTCGCCCTCTGAAAGGGTGAAGGCTGTACCCAGTGAACACACACGGCTCATACTGTGGGTGAGAGGCGCTCCTCTGTTCTGACAAGAGCCGTGGTTATGAAGAGGCAGGAGACTGGAGTACTGTCAACCCCCGCTGCATCCATCAAGCGGCTAACACGGGCGCTTATCTGGAGAATAATGAAGCAATCAACGCTCGCGCTCAAGCACGCTAATTATCAACACGCTGGCCTGGTCGCCTGGGACAACCGACGTCTTGGTTAGGGTGCGTGTGTGTTTGTCGATATAAAAAGCTCGCGTGTTTGTGGCAGTGTGTGCAAATATGCGTGCGTGTGTGTTTGTGAGTTGGAAGTATCATAGCCACCAACCTGTGGCACCAACCTTTTCTTGACAGGAGATGGAGTGTTGGATATACCTGTGCTATCCCTCATGGGTGAGTACATGAATAGGTAAACAGACACAGGGGTGTGGTCGGCCCTGGTGGATGACTGGAGACGAGAGCAGAGCTTGCTGGCTAGGAAACAACATGATTGATCACAACGGTAGTACAACGGTACTTAGGAATGGTTCGCTTGACCCGATGTTAGTTCCCTCAAGGATCACAATGACTCTTGCTCAGAGACTTGTTGCTCTTGTGGTTAGTGGTAACTGATTTAAAATTGTTTGTACTCGCTGTGATATATTGTTTATTATTGTTGCTTGTCTTTTTTTTTTTTCACAGGTACACTTACAGTTCATGTTGTTTAATTGTAACTTGTTTAACTACATGCTCTTATGGTTCTTCCCTTTGGCACTTACTTTGGTTGTTCACAATGTGTGCTTCATGTTTTGGCTACTCGCAATGTTTTGTGGCTATCTCGTTGTTATGATCAGTGACCTATGCACTTTGTAAAGCTCTCTCTTGGAAGTCGCTTTGGATAAAAGCGTCTGCTAAATGAATAAATGTAAATGTAAATCACACACACACACACACAGACAGACTATAAAGCTAGCCATAAACTGGTTTCAAACCAGGCAAAAATGAGCTGAATATGTTGACCCTCTCCCCCCTCCCAGGTTTCCACCCCACTCTCAGAAGCATCATGCCTGTTCAAGCGTACAGAGGAACATATAATACTAGATATGAAAGTTTTGTTGGTTGCAGTTAAAAACCTTAGTTCTGGAGAGGCCAACATTATGTGTTGTAGAAAGCATCCAGACCCGTGATGGATGGCGGTGGCGAGGACACGAAACACGCCTAGCGAGGGAGGGACCGTGCCAGGCTGAATGAATGTCAATGGCATTCCTCTGGTCTGTTTATGGAGGTGTTAGTTAAATGTCAAACGCCCGACCTGGGGAGCGTCTCCCGGCTGAGGAGCGAACGGGTGAAAGCCTGCAGGAGTCTCTCGCTCGCTCTCTCTTTCTTCTCCTCCTTTATCACTTGCTCCGCCGAGCTGTTGTGTGTGGGACAATGAGTCGGGATGATCAGCAGCATCTATTATTAGCAGAAGAGTGAAGAATGAGGGGAGCGAGCGAGAGAGAGCGAGAAAGAGAGAGAGAGAGAGGGAGAGAGAGGGAGCGAGAGAGGGGGTGGGAGAGGGAGTGAGCGAGCGAAGGGGAGAGAGAGAGCCCCTGGCAGACGTCGGAGGGAGCCATACTGACATTATTTTAAGAGTTGCTGTGGTGACGGTTTCTAGAGGCGATGACTGCAGCACAGCAGACAACAAAACGGTGTGTGTGTGTGTGAAAGAGATGGAACACTTCTAGTAGTCAGAAGTGCATCACCTCTATCATCACACACACAATTATTGCTTACGCAAAGCAGAACACCCCCCAAAAAACAAACAAACAAGGGGGCACACACACAATAAGTCCAGTCGTGAAAGCATGTTTGACTGAATATACTGCAACAAACTGCAGTGTTTTTACAAAGAGTCCCGTATCCCAACCACTTTATATGATTTATGTGCGACTTGATTGACGAGCCAAACGCCAAGTCATCTCTTCTCCCCTGGCCTCACTGGCTCAAGGAGACTGTTGGAGGAGAAGGAGATGTGTGTCCAGGGGCTACAAGAGGCTGGCTCAGTATCAGGGAGCTGCATCTAGAATGCTGCCCCAACACACAGCCAATCAGGGGAGTGACTACAGAACACAGGGCCAATGGTGGAAGGGAACACCGCCAATCAGGGGAAGAGAACACAGAACACATGGAGGACGGCGGGCCCGGCTCCAGAGACACGTAACCCATAACTCAAGCGTTGAGCTCTGGGCCAGATCACCACAGCAGTGAGAGAGGGTGAAGGACACCTCAAAGTAAAGCTACTTCCTGTATGCTGAGATTGAGCCCAGCCAAGAGAGCTATTCAATATTCTGGAGATTAGACCACCAACTTTATGAAAGAGTAGCACGCTTTGAGCAGTTTTGGTGTGTGTGTGTGTGTCTGAGTGTCCACTCCAGCATCCCCATACATCCCTTCAATGATGCCACTGTCTCCATGGTGACACTGCTAGTTTAGCTAGACCCCCCACACTCACACCACCACCCTTGTCACATACTCATTCACACACGCATACTCAAGGCAAAATCACACACACTCGTGCAGTGTGTGTGTTCCAACCCCCCCCCCCTCCCCTCTCCTTTATTCATGATCGTCAGCAGCTCTGTATATGGAAATTAATTTGCGGTGCCGACGCCTCGCTCCATCTTATTCAATATTTAATGCCGTCTCAGATTACCAGACAGTTCCACTTCTACCTCCAGGGACCAAGAACTCTTAGTGGAGAGAGGGGCGGGGGGGAAGGAGGAAGAGAGAGAGAGAGAGAGAGAGAGAGAGAGAGAGAGAGTGTGTGTGTGTGTGAGGGAGAGAGAGAGAGAGAGCAAGATAAGAAATACAGAGAGAGATAGAGGAAAGGGGGAGAGAGAGATGGAGAGAGAGAGAGAGGAGTAAAAAAGACAGAACCATATGAAGTACTCCTTAATTGGTGATGAGATGCACCAATAGTCTCCTATATTAAGACACAATGTTTTCCCAAGAGTGGCTAATTTGGTGATTAGGGCAAATTAACAGTTACAGTGACACCGTGGGGTGAAGCTGAGACCAGCTCAACATCCTTTCTCTTAACTATGAAAGAGCACCTACCAACCAATTCAGACCTCAGAGCTCCAAACCTTTCCAGCACCATCTTCTGCATTTCACTCTTTCCCCATCTATCTCTCTTTCTGGCATTGACCAGCTGCTGAAGATCTTCCATATCATCGTTTTCCTGTTCCTGTCTGAGACACTCCACGGATACCTCAAGTGACCCTGACAAAGAAGGGTGGGTCTCTGGCTCGCAGTTTCTGTATATAATGGACATCAGCAAGGCCTCACTCTACTCAACCAATCAATCAGTTAAGCCAGCAGCCATGAAATGAGTCATATGCAGCAGAGGCAGGACCGGCAGGAAGAGACACACTCGGTCTGGATGGAGAGCGGAGGGTTTATGAACCAAAACGTTGGGAGTTGGCACACTAATGAATGGGACCAAAGACAGAGATGTGCTTTACAGACTGCTCTGTCTTCATGCAAAACTGTTGGTCGAGAGGGTTTAATAAACCCAAGAACAGGGGGTCGGAGGGGGAAGAGAGAGGGGGGGTTCCCTCAAGTAATGAGGGGAGGATGGTGGGTTTGGAAGAGAAAATCTGTGATTTGAAGAAGAGAGAAGGTTCTAACTGAGAGGGGGTGGGGGCAGAGCTGGGGCAAGGGGGGCAAATCTCCCAAACGTTCCCCATTAGTGATTAACCGGTGACAGTGACATGGGAGCCCACTAAGGTCTCCCCTGGGTCTCCACAGCATATGGTGCCTGTCTGAGGGGACTGGGGGACAAAGGTTTGGGCTTAACTGTTGAGATTTACTCAAAAATATGGCACAACACAATGGCCTACATTTAGATGATTTTCAATACATGTTCTGGCGATGTATGTATTTTTTTTATCGCCCCGATGGATTTAATCAATCAATGAACTCCTCAAAATCCCCTCAAGAACGAGATACAGTAGTGACATGAGTCACCAGAACTCAGTATTAATTCTGGTTGAACAGAGAGTATCAAAGAAGTTGCCTAGGAAACTGAATAGCACAAGCTCACCCTTCACAAAAACACATCAGAGAGCTCCACTTTGAGAGGCGAGGTTGGTGATTTGCTAGCTTGTTAGCAAGGGTCACAACCTGTCAGCCATTAATGCAGGTTGAGTCCAACAACCCCAGCTTCTACCCCATCCCCTGCCTCAGTCAAAGCCCCCGCTCTCAATAGGTTGACACCTGTCATCATTGTTCCTCTCCATCACATGACCCTAAGCGGATGCCCCCCCAATACTTCCCCCTCTCTTCCTCTTGTCCTCCTACTCTTCCTTCTTTGGCTCATAATCCTATTAGGCTCATTCAGCAGCAGGACATAAAAAGCGCTGATTGATCTTAAACAGGAGCCCTCGCAGTCTCCTCTATCCACTGGAATCTCTTCCTCAGTTTCTGAGTCTCTTTCCATCCCCAGGGACTACATGACCCAGTCTAACCAAGCCTTTTACAGTTCATTCAGGTATCATATCTGACATAACTTAGAGGACAATGTTTTAAAAGCTTTCAATCAACTGGGAAACAAAAGACTTGGAGAGATCTGGTCGAGAATGCAGACATTTTGAATAAAAAGCAACCACCAGGAGGATAAAGCCTAATGTTAAGCTCTACCTTATGACATTCCTTGTACAAAGGGTACCAGAGATTTGCAAACCCCAAACCCTTAAGGGGATTGAGCTGTGCTTCTGGGAATGGCCGTGTGTCTCTCTGCTCACGGACAGATATAAGACTCAACTGTCTACATAAAAACCAAAAATAAGGCCTAGTCAACAGATAAACAACAATAAAGTAGGCCTTCATTTAACCAATCGCCATTATGAAACTTTGATTACTAAACTCATTCTGTGACACAGGTTTCAGTCTTCTGAAACATTACATGAAAGTCTAGACAACCATCATCATCTCTTACTCAACAGTCTTATGGGCTTGAGTAGCTGGCTCGCTAGAGTAACCCTCCCAGCACGCTCAGATCCTCCAAATAATACTGGTTCAACACAGAGCTGGGCTAAGGATCATCTAAGAGTTTCCCGTTAAGCAGGTTAATAAACTTCCAAGCCCTGAAAGCTGCTTGTTTTGCTGTGTTTTGGGGACAGGCAGACTGGGCTTAGATTACGAAAAATATTGAAAAGGAGCTCCGGCTCTGCAATCTGCTAATAAAGAACCTGTTTAATCCTCCTGCTTACGGTAAGAGTGCTTCCCCACCAGGCCCACACTGAGTAAAGGACATACCTGCAAAAAACCCTCTACATTCCCATCTACAGAGGATTAAGGACCAGTGGGACTGTACAAAGAGGGTTGGGGGTCAAGAGAGGGCCCTTCTCCCATGAGCCCATTGGCACAGAGGTTACCAGGACGTCAGTGGGTGGAGTCACAGATCAGATTGGCGTGGCTGCAGATTAGGAATGTCAGGAATTTCTCCCCCAGTAAGCAGGCCCGGTCGTCCTGACGCCCCACCGGACCACCGTTCTTATCTCCCCGTGCACATCGAGCCCCCCCACACACTCACACTTTGATCACCATAATGGTCAGTTATCCGTTTGCAGCACTTTCCTGACCCCCTCCTCGTCTCTCTCTGCCACCCCCGGAGCCACTGCTGGGATTAGGAGCAGCTGGGGCCAGGGCTTGTTTTTGTTGGTGCTGGTGGTAAAGCCGGTGGTTCTGCTTGACTGGCACTTTGGGCTCTTTTCTCACTGATGGAATTATCAGAGAGGAGGGGGGATTTTTTTTATTTTTTCTGAAAAGCAGAGAAAAAGATACATTTTTACAGCACCAATTCCTGTAGTTGCTGTGGGAACCCTCACCTCTTTGGGGTTTGAATGGAAATACATTTTCAAAGCAGCTGAGTGGGGGCGCCGGCAGGGTGTTCGCTAATGCCTTCTGGCATTTCGAAAAATGACAGGAGTAGAAACAGCGATGGCTGTTTGTTCTTCATGCCCCTGCTTCTGTTCTGTTTTCACTCAGGTGGGTTTTCATCCTCCCTGGGGAAGGTTCTAAGTCCATCCAGCCTAAGCACATACTGTAAAGTGAGCAGGGGCGGTATTTACCCACACGGGCAAATTCCAGCTCTCACTGCTGTACCATTCTCTACCAGTCATGAGGTCACTTATGAGCCCCGGTGTCCCAGTCCTGCATTCCAACACTGTCCCATGCTTGACCCTTGTCTGTCCTGCAATGTGTCCTGAAACTGTGACTCACAGTCAGGTCAAACTTGGATGTGGTTCTTAAATCTTGGCAGTGCTGCTGGGTGTTGTCCACCCATCATTTTCTTGTTCTTTACATCTTATTTTGTTATTTTAAGTAAATTAGCTTCAAAAAGCACTAAAATAACCAATCCACACACCCATAGATCCTATTATGTAACAACCACTGTTCCCATAGCTTGCCTTTCAGCATCTCCACAGTTCAGGCACCAGATGTTCCTTTTTCCTGGAACATCCCAGATAACTTTGTTTGGGGAGGCGTGGTGTTTTTGGTGGGAAAGTTGATACTTTCTGTGTGTTTTGCTTCCAACCAGTGACATCAACTTCTCCTCAAACGTTTGATAAGCCAGAATGGAAAAGTCCACCTGCAGCTCAGTCACTCAAAAGCCTCTTCTTCTGACAGAAGACAGATAATCCTCTAAGTTGGCGTGCGTGACAGTCAATACCAGGCAGTCGATACACATTCTCCGAGCACTGGCCTCCATCAGGCTGGTCACGTCAGAGAAGATGAGGAAGACTTGACCAGCTTAACCCACAAATCTGTCAGATGGAAGGCCTGGCAACCTCTGTGTGTGACCCCTACAGTTAGACAACCACAACACTGAAATCAATCTAAATCAGTCCTATAGTACATCTATTAACATAACCCATAAGAGTTAGGTTAAATTGAGTTTGTATTGAACACAAGGGGGAATACATATGGGTGTCTAACTTTGACCTTTCCCTTTGACAGTTTGATTCCCATTTCCAGATGACTGTCTCTGATCATCTTCTGTAAACAGAAATAGATCAGCCCTTTTACAACATAATCGGTTTTCTTCCCTGAGCCGTTGGACTGTCTCCAAGCCTCTTGTCCCCAACTCAAGACATCCTAAATAGATCGATCATGTGTTCTGTGTCTTGTATGTTCTCCTGTTTCTTTAGAGAACCCCAGCGGGTGCTCCGGCCCTGAGGAAGCTGTCAGGCACACATGTCAATGCCCCTCGCTGACCCTCCCCCCGTCTCCCGCCATTGTACACACAGCAGTGGAGAATTGTCTCTGGAACAAAGAGGGGGTAGGGGTGGGGGGGTCTGGGGAGAAACGGCAGACCAAACATTCCACTCACAATGGAGAGAATGACCGGCTGGTTCTATTACTATGCACTTAGTATGCTCTTTACCACCAAGCCGTCTACACGAATGCAAAGCACAAGTTCTCAGGAGAAGAATGGGTCTATAGTGATTCCTGACTTGGAGAAGATGCGGCCTCTCTTTTTAAGAGAGTAAACCTTACTATCCGCTTTGTTCCAGCCTGTTACTAGAGATAGAGGAAAAAACCACCTTTAAGGACAGCATGGTATAAACATTCTGCTTTACTACCTTGTTGTCTTCTACACTGGCAACCCCTTACCTATTTGAACCAAGGATAATAACAGTTTTTGAAAATCGAGTAAGGGCCTAATGTTCTACAAAGAAAAATGTAGCACATTAATTCACATTGGAGAAGCGAAATATTATATGATACCCTTTAGTTATTAAACAATAAGGGTATTATTATTACACGTTCCCAACAGTAACCCCTCTCTGTCTTCTCTAGTTGTGTTACCTCAATTCAGTAAAATCATACAAGGCACATTTAACTTAACAACCAACATACATGTGAAGTTGTAAGTGATATCTTCAACCTCTTGTCAACATTCATTGGGACTGAAACGTTCTCCGTGAGAGGCACAACTCAGATGACTCCGCTTTTCTCAGCGTTTATCAATACGAGGTTTACCACAAACGTCAATTAATACCTTGACGACGGGCAGATCAATGACTGAGGGGCATAACGTTCGTTGAGTTCGGTTTATCAACCCATTCCTCAGCCATGTTTAATGTAAACACTGACATGGTTATCCATGACAGCTGTCAACAACAAAGAATGCCCCAAGTTTCACATGAATAGATGAGAACCTTCAGTCAAGTAGCCCTATCCAAAACACTCGCGCGCAAAAAGAAAACTGTACTGCAGCTGTTCTCATAGCGAAATATGTAGCACTCAGCCTTGGTTCACAGAAACGCACTCCGTGTGAGCTAAGCAGTCCGGCGTAATACTAGACAGCATTGGGCATATTTATATAAAGAATAAACTCCAAATAATGTAGGGATGCGATAAACACACCATATTGGAAAGGATGGGGTTAATCAATGACAGAATCTGCTTACCTACTACACAAGGTGCGTCGTCAGTTCGGGTACTTCGCGTATCCGAGAGAAATGAACCCAGACTACAGAAAGCCGCTGTGTCACCGCTCTTCCTCACGCTAGCCGCACGCACATGTTGCCATCAGACAGACAATGTCACATGAGCTTCATGTTCTATCCGATGCAGCTCCAACTATGTGTTCCAGCTACCCCAGTGGCTTTAGTCAAGTCCCCTGGGAAACTACAGTTAGCTGAAGCGCTGCACAATAGGAGGACGGCGGGGAGCCACCCCTAAAATCGGTTTGGAATTCTCTGGTTATGCTCGTTGTCGTGGAGATGAGACCATTACATTTGCGAAGTCCTGCTTGCAACAGGCTTGGTAGTGAGCACTGGCATCGTATGTGATCACAGAGAGGTGCGCTAGAGGCGCGCAAAGGGAGAGAGAGAAAGGGGGGGATGTCTGTGCCACCCAAGCGCGGAAAGCACTGAGTGATTTTCGTGGCAAATGTACGTACGGATGTGGAATTTTAATGAGGACACACTACTGCAACAGCAGGCACATTTTTTGTGTGTCCTGACTCAGATTAGAGGCGAGGTTTCCCGGGGCTCCGTCGGATTAGCATTAATTGTCCCGCTAAGAAAACAGGGCCGCCTGTAGGTCACTCACAAGTCTGAACAATAAAGGGATTAAACAATCATTACAAATGAGGATACCATCATGCACTAGTGTTGAATAAAACACATTATTTTTGTTTTACAGGTTATGCCATGTAACGTAAACTATGAGTGGTCTATCTCAAGTGCACAAACATATTTACACTTATCGTCGCTTTCCAATCCTCACCACAACATCGTTGTCAGCACTAATGTCCCTGTGTATGTTTTGGGCCAAGGGTAGAGGGTGCGAGGGTGGGTAGCTGTAATCCAACGTCCTTATCATTACAACCAGGCACAGAATCTGGGATGGATGAATAATTGGACATCCCTTTTATGAGACTTGTTCTGCTTTACAGCCAAACAAAATATAAACACCATGCTGAAAAAATAGGCAGTTGGGAGCAAAAACAATAAGGGGGACACCTCATTGGAATGCTACCCATAGAAGCTCCACTGAACATGGCCTGCGAGATAATGTCACCAAGTGCTATGTGATGTATCATTGTCAGGAAATGCTGGTAACTCGTCTGGCCTGAGCTACACCACAACACCCTCATGGGGTTTTAAAAGCATCATCCATCCCTCCATCCCCCTCTTCTCTCCTCCACAGGGAAGCCGTTCTCCTCGCCTTCCTAATCCCGTTGCCTTCTAACGGCAGCTGAATCCAGGGAGAGACTGTTGGGTGGCTCAGCGACCCGGAGGTTAAACCCCTTACCCATCCATATGGGCACCATGGATGCCGAATCCCCTCACCAGCCAGCCAGCCAGCCAGCCAGCCAGCCTGGCACAGCTTCACACAAGGAGAGGGACCACCACTCTCTGGGTAAACAAAACCTGGCATTTCAAGAGAGGGCGCTCTGCCGGCATACACAGCGGACGATGAACACTGATCATTGAAAGTGGACGAAATGTCTTCTTCCCCAATGAACTTCTTAGATTATGTGGGAGGTTATTCTTCATTGCGATAACGCTTTGTTTGCAGTGAATGTGTGTGTACCAACTGAAGTAGCCAACTGGTTTGGGATCAATGACCCGAGTCACAATAGTGCTCTCTTTAGGACAACAGATTTTCATTGACTCTTGCCAGAGAGAGCAAGAAAAACGATCATGTTCCAAATAATTTTATTTTCTTACAATCATAATAATACTTATTTACAGAGACAAGTTACTAAGACACTGCTAAAATGGCAATACCTATAGTCGGTGACAAGGAGAAGACAGTTCGGAGGTTCATTTCATTTGAGGCGGCTCTTCTTGAGCCTGGAGGAGTCTCCTGATGCCTTGCGCTTGCGGCCGGGAGTGGCTCCTCTCTCTGGGTCCGGGGCCTGGGCAGAGGCCCCAGGCAGGAAGTACAGCTCTACAGGAGGAGAGGGCTCCTGGACCAAATAACACCACACAGGTGAGAAAGGCCTAAGTAGGTTTGAACATTATATTCCATATAGTTAATTTAAATACGCAACTTTTTCGTCCCCCACAACATTTTACACACAAAAATATATGCACGTGGCTTCACTGCATTTCTCTATAGTTTTAAGCATTGAGACCAAGAAACTTCTGCTTTATAAAATATTAAAATGAAGAAAAACCAAAACCCAATGGCGCATAAACAAGGGCCTGCTCCAGCCATACTAACCTGCATCAGGTAGTCTGCTATGTACTCTGCCCATACTAACCTGCATCAGGTAGTCTGCTATGTACTCTGCCCATACTAACCTGCATCAGGTAGTCTGCTATGTACTCTGCCCATACTAACCTGCATCAGGTAGTCTGCTATGTACTCTGCCCATACTAACCTGCATCAGGTAGTCTGCTATGTACTCTGCCCATACTAACCTGCATCAGGTAGTCTGCTATGTACTCTGCCCATACTAACCTGCATCAGGTAGTCTGCTATGTACTCTGCCCATACTAACCTGCATCAGGTAGTCTGCTATGTACTCTGCCCATACTAACCTGCATCAGGTAGTCTGCTATGTACTCTGCCCATACTAACCTGCATCAGGTAGTCTGCTATGTACTCTGCCCATACTAACCTGCATCAGGTAGTCTGCTATGTACTCTGCCCATACTAACCTGCATCAGGTAGTCTGCTATGTACTCTGCCCATACTAACCTGCATCAGGTAGTCTGCTATGTACTCTGCCCATACTAACCTGCATCAGGTAGTCTGCTATGTACTCTGCCCATACTAACCTGCATCAGGTAGTCTGCTATGTACTCTGCCTTTAGGCACTGGACTCCCATGGAGGCTGCCTCGGACAAGTCCACCATGAAGTCTCCTGGTTTCAGCATGCTGAAGTCTGCAAACAGGTGTGTGGTGCTGCTGTAGAGGGCTGGGGAGGCACTGGGCAGCACCTGGAGACAGGGGGATGAGGTGAGGGTTACCCAGTCTTAAGATGTAGATAGACACAAGCGTTAGGTGGGAGTTAGGAGAGTAAAAAAGCCCTACCTTGGCTCCTCCAGACTGCAGCAGTCTTCTGAATCCAGCTTCTCTGTTCTGGTCGATGTTCAGCATGACGGTCCAGCCACTGAACGCCCCCTGGTGGTAGTCACATGTAATCACAGTTACATGGGGCACCGGGCAATGATGGAGCTCTTCAATCGCAATGTGAATGGGCTATGAGAGGGACTGTGTGTGTGTGTGTGTGTATGTGCATGAGGGACTGTCATAGTGAGTGAATGACTCAACGCATGAGAATGAGTGACTGTATTGATGTGTAAGGACAAACGTGTGTGTCTGAGCTTAACTGTGTATGAAAGGGTGTGTACCTCTGTGCCAGTGCGGTGTTGCAGGCTCCTCCTCCAGCGCAGGCCAGCCAGCGCCAACCTCCTCTGCTGGGAGGTGACGGAGGGAAGAGCCTCCAGTATGGAACTGCTGCCCCACTCATACGCCTCCTCCTGGAACACACACAGCCCATCTGTGACCATTCATCCATACATCTATAGAGTTATACATCTATAAACCGCTGATCCAAACAACGTTACATGCGAATGCACGTCCTCGGGTCCTGAGCAATACAAAAGCACTCTGTTCTCTAAATAATCAAGCCACAAACACTAACGCACAAACTGACAGATTCCTGCCTTTCTAGTTAGATATTAATATTGTCCGCATTGCATGCCTGGTGTGTGTGTGTCCTTCTGACACACACACACACCTGGATGAAGGGTCCTCCTGACACACACACACACACCTGGATGAAGGGTCCTCCTGACACACACACACACACCTGGATGAAGTGGCCTACGGAGCGGCAGGCCTCCAGGTAGGAGCGATGTAGAATCCACTTTCCTGCGGCCATGGCTGCCAGATACTTCTCATTCCTCAGGGGGCTCCCCACGATGATGTGAGAACAGCTGGGGTCAAAACACTGCTTGTCTAGGACCACCCCACCTGCAGAACACACACACACACACAGTCAGAGAGACTGAGGGAGAAGTACCAGGAATGAGACAGAGAAAGTGAAAATTGGAAAGAGAGAAAAAGCAAGATAGTGAGAGAGAGGTGGAGAAACATAGCAACAGAGAGACATAGCAACAGTGAGAGTCCGGCCTCAGACTCACCCAGCTCCTCTATGAGGTGACAGTAGTCGATGCGTTCCTGGGGGTTGAGGCAGGACAGCTGGAACCTGGGGGGCTCCTTCTCCCCTGACCTCTCCTCCTCCTCCTCCTCTGTCTGCTGGGATGGAGGGAACAACCTTTCACCATTAACATATCACGGAAGGAAACTCACCATGGGGAGCTGCAGTGAAAGGTTATGTGTGTGTGTGTGTCGGAGAGAGAGGAAGTGTTGTTGGAGACAGTGTGTTTGTCTGTAAGAGCAGGAGAGAGGTGTGGGTCTGAGAAAGAAAGAGTGTGTGCATGCGAGTGTGTTCTCACCTGTGGTTCAGGTGGCACGGGGGGGTTAGCGAGGGGGAAGGCCAGACTGGGGGCTTTAGGAGTGAGGATCTGCTCCTCCACTGGGAGAGTCTTGACCCCCAGACCCATCTGCTGCTCTATGACATCACAGGCCACTGGGGAGGGCATAACAGGAAGAGATGACATCACATGAGGCGGCTTCACCTTGCAGTAACAAATGTCAACATGCAAACTAGGTTATGTCTTTATAAAAGTTCTAAAACCCTGAGGCTATAAAGCTTTGACATTGTAATTTTTTTAAATGTAAATATGTTAAGTCTCATCTCAACCATCCTTCTTCTCACCCATTTCCACCAGCTCTGAGTCCGTCATGGAGTCTCTGAGCTGGGGGTGGTTGTCTGTGGAGGCGACGGGCGGCGCCGGGGGCAGGGCCAGGGGCTCTGAGTGCTGAGAGGGGCTACCGGGCCACTGCATGTTGTCAGCCAGCCTGGCTCTCTCCTCGCGGGCCGTGGGGTCATCCCAGACGATCTGCTCGCTCTGGGAGGGCTCCGTGTTCAGGTCCATGATGGCCTCCCTGCTCATCCTGGGGACACAGGCAGGAGGACAGGCACACCTGTCAGACTGACGCAGACATTAGAACATGCCAGGGGATGGGGGGGGGGGGGGGTGGTTTGCCCTCTTACCTGAGGGCCTCCAGGGTGCGCAGGCTCCCACTGCGCCCCGCCCGGTCCGGAGTGTGGGGGCGGGAGTCGCCCCCCCCGGAGCCCAGCCTGGTCAGCCTGGCGGAGGAGCGCCGCCCGGTGGTCAGCTTGGTGGCTGACATGATGGCCTGCAGCTGCCTGTGCAGGGTCTCCCTCATCTCCAGAGTCTCAGACAGGTCTGGGGGGGGGGGGGGAGAGGAGGAGGGGGGAAAGAGGAGGAGGGGGGTGAGTCTGCGGGTGCTGTGTGTATGAGAGTGTGTGTTTGTGTGTGTGTGTGACAGACCTGTCTTCTCAGTGTTCTCCTGCACCTGATGTCCATCAGGCTCTCCATCACTGAGGCGGTGGGAGGTGGAGGGCTGTCCTTCATCACGGTGTTCAGGATCAGCACCAGCCTAAGGACATGAAATAGGAGAGGAGAAATAAAGAGCCATACACAAAGATGACAAGGAAGGGAGAAAGACAGACTTTCCAGAAGCTAGTCTGTGTGGGTGAGACTCACCCTGCAGTCTGAGGCCTCTGTGAGGAACCTGCCCAGGGAGAGGGGGGCCCCCGGGGGGGATCTCTGGGTGCAGTCTGGGGCCTGGCTGAGCGTCAGGCTCATCTTGGGGTTGTAGGTGAAGGGATAGAGGGACTCAGACACATGCTTCTGCTGCTCAGCACACTGGAGACACACACACACAAGCAGTTAGTGCCATCTGTACAACTAGAGAACAAGATCACTGTATAAATAGATGACCAGTAGTGCTCACATAGTCTAATAGCTTAGCAGCTTCTAAAGCCAGAGACAATATTCATGAGCATACATAGTTGGACATAAACAGCACTGTGAATGTGTGTGTAAGGAACGTACAGCCAGGAGCCAGTGCTGGGAGACCACATGCAGCCCTCTCTCCTTCACCCCCCGGTACTCTCGTGTGTTATCTCCTACTCGACCCTGGTAGATGTAGTGTGTCACAGTGTCGTCACAGGACCACCTGGAAACACACACACACACAGGTGATACATTCACAGACAATGTCAAGTAGCTATTGAATCGTAGCAGGAAGTGAGCCAGCCGTGATGTGAACCAGCAGAGGGGAAGTTTGGTGTACCTGAAGTCTGCTCCCAGAGAGGCAGCGATGGCGTTGAGCTCTCCCTGCTTCTTGCTCAGTTTCTTCCCCACACACACCACCACCCCAGCCAGGGGAGCAGCAGGGGAGTCCTTCTCTGGGGCCTGGACACACACACACACACCACATGTTAAAATGCAAAATTGAACAGGCTATGCTTGTTTGTTGGGAAGTGTGTGAGTGTGTTCATACCTCAGCCTCAGGCCCCATGTTGAGCTGAGGGCTGGCTGTGAGCGCCTGCAGGTCTGAGGAGGCGTGGCCACGGGTGCTGTTCACCAGCGCCACCTGACGGTTCCTGTTGACTATGTCTGTCAGGGGCGTCTCCGCCCTCTCCCCAGCCTGGGACCGCCCCCCCGGGGTCTCCAACGTCGCCAACGCATCCTGAGACAAAGAGACAAGCGTTTGTAGCGCGTCTAGAGCAGTCAGTCGACATTTGTTCTAGTCTTTTCTATTCTGACCTTGATGTTGAAGGAGGGTCTGAAGAGCTGGTCTCTGCTGAGAAAGCGAGAGGGCGTGTCCAGCTTGAGGGGGGTCTCTATCTGAGGGGGGGCTCTCTTGCTGCCCACCCCCCCATCCTGACCGGGGGTGCTGGCCTCCATCTTGGGGTTCAGCTGGTCCAACGCTGACTGGAACACCTTATCACACACACAGTGTTGGCCAACACTTCATGGTCCACCAGAATCTATCAAATTAACCGACAACACACCTTGCTCTGGAAGCGGCCCAAGTCCAGAGGGGTGATGGCTTTCCCGCTCTGCGGACCCAGCAGGGCGATCTCAGGGGAGGCCTGAGGAGGGGGCATGGGGGTCTTCTGGGAGCCCCCCACGAAACTCTCCTCCTCTCTCTCTGTGGAGGGACATGAACAACGTCACACAGTCAGAAAGAGACTAGCCCCACAGGTGTTCTTCATCAGTCTGAATATGCATCAACAATGTACGATAGAGAAATGACAAGGCTAAATGAAAGCCTTAGGGACTGGGCTGTATTCTGTTGGAGCCAGGCTGGGAAGGGCTGATGAGCCAGCGTGCTCCCTACCTGGTGAAGGGGGCAGGTCCACCAGGAAGCGGCCCTCCTCGGCCCGCCGGCCTGTCCGGGCTGACTCCAGGACCCAGCGCAGGGTGACGGCGGGCAGGCCCCACTTCTGGGCCGCCTGGTACTTGGAGCCCTCGGGGGTCTGGAGAACCAGGTGGGTGCTGGCCAGCATGCCCTTCCTTGGGTTGGCCATGCGCACAAAGTAGTCCTGCACACTATGGGAGGAGAGGGGGGGAGGGAAGGAAGGAGGACATAGGAAAGAAACAGAGAACATAAACAAAATGACCTGAAAATGACCCTCACAGAAGAATGTGTGCCTAAATAAGACAGATGCTGTGGGAGTGGGTGTGTGTGTGTGTGTGTGTGTGTTACCTGGCTCCAAGGTGCCTGGCCAGCTCGATCAGGGACTCCCTCTCTGCTCCAGTGAACTGACTGACAGAGAGGACACAGTCTCTGAGAGGAGAGTGCCCCTCCAGGACTGGGACAGGGGTGAACAGAGGGTGGGAGGACAGGTCCAGCACACACTGCTGCTCCACACACATAGCCTGTAGGAGAGACAAAGACACACACATTATTCCCAATAAATAGCCAACAGTAAAACTATTCCAAGAATGTATCTTGTGAGAGGCAAGTTGCTAGAAAATAACTGATTTACAAAATGTTATGATTTCCATCTCTGTGCTGTGAGTATCTTACCAGCCAGGTATCCGTGACAACCTCTTCCACCGTAGCCTCCACCTCACAGCCCAGCAGGGGGACCACAGCATAATCTGCCACTGCCCGCGTGCGGCCCACCAGAACCTGAGATTAGGACTAGATTAGAACAGCTTCATTCTACACCAGGGTGGAAACGTATCTGTGAGTTCACACATCACACACATCCCTGTCACTGTAAACACAAAATGTCTTCACCACCCTAATCATCATCAGTACCTTCCCTGCGTTGTCCACCAACAGGGAGGACAGCTCAGTTTCTGCGTCCGGCTCAAAGCCCACCAGAAGGAACCTCTTTCCAGCAAACAGGCCGGCCTCACTGGCCTCCTGCATGGTAGAGTCTGCCCCAGCGCCAGCCACGGAGGTCCGGCCGGGCCCCCACGGCTCTGGTTCTGGAGCTGCTGGGGGGGGCATCTCCACTGGAGGTTGGAAGACAAGAGGAGAAAGAACGGAAGCCATTAGTCAGCTGTAGAAATAGGGTCTGTCTGGTTTTATTGAGTATGGTCTCATGTTTTCAAATGACAATTAGAAAAGAGAGAGATGGATCTCTCGAGAGATGGTTCTCACCCACTGTCGGGTCATCATCCAGGTACTGAGAGAGCATGTCCTCCTCTGCCCTCTGGTGCCTGGGGGTGGGGGGGCTGGGGGCCAGGGGGGCAGCTGAAGAGGAGCTGGGGCGGGGGGCAGGGGTGCGGGGGGCAGGCATGGCCAGCGTGGGCGTGGCAGGTGGCAGACAGGAGGGGTGGAAGTAGGACTCCTCAGGCAGCAGGCTGCCTCTGGAGAAGCTGTCTAGTAGCCACTGTACCGTCACCACATGAGGCCTGGAGAACAACACACACACATAACGTATAATCCAAAGAATTCTTTAAATAAGCATGATATCATAATTGGAAAAACCTAGAATTTGTGGCCTTCAAATCATCATCATCATCATGACCTCTGACCTGTGCGTGGCCTTGTCAAGGAAGGCTGTGGCCTCTGCGTCCAGGTCTCCCATGACGATGTGTGTGAGGCCGTCGCAGGGCTGGTTGAAACGCAGGCCTCCGGCAGCACTGACCAGCCGTCTCAGCTTCTCGAGCCTCTTCCCTGGCTGGCCACACAGGAAGATCTGCACACAGAGACCACACTCACACACAACCCCACCAGAGCCCTTTCACCCTGACCTTGTACGGACGGACCGTTTATAAACAAGACCTCATACGGGCGTGACAGAACAGAGATGTGTGGTGAGGAGAGATGCGAGGTGGACCTTGCAGCCGTCCAGCAGATCGTCTGAGGGGCAGGTGCTGAGGTCCAGGGTGTCCAGGGGGTCTGGCAGGTCCAGGCGGCTCACCGTCGCGTTGGTGAGGGCCGTGTCGTTGACCGTCAGGCTGCTGTTCACAGAGATGTGGCTCAGCCCCAGAAGAGATGGACCCTCTGCATGACAACAACAACAAATCAGACCAACACATGGAAACACAGGTGGAACAACAAACTAAAGGATCACAAGCAGAGGCCATCAGACAGCGCTGAAACACACTTTACAACATATGAATATGCAACCGCATATGACGTTCTCTTTTGAAGAAGAGACCTGTTAAGGTTGGATATCAGGGGAAACTCGAGAAGTGCAGACTAACAAAATGACCTTTGTGGTGCAGCTCACCGTCCCTCTTCCTGCTGGCACCGGTGGGGGTGGAGGTCTGGGGCTTGCTGGACTTGGCTGTGGCTGAGCGCTCCACATTGTACCTGCTCTCATCCTGACAGAAGCCCTTCTCTATGCTGTCAAACAGCCAGTGGAGAGACACGCAGAACACGTTCCACTTCCGGGCACACTCATACTTTGGGCCTGGACATGGACACACACTTTGGAACTTAGGGGCAGATGTGACAGAGCCATGAGGCTGTGAAACCGTTGACGAGTTTAAGAGACAAGAAACTGTAATGTTGATATGAAAACGAGGGGTATGTCAGTTGTTCAGTTACCGGAGGGCTCGCTGACGATGAGGTGTGTGCACTCGTTCATCTTGAGCTGGCCGGTGTAGCTGCCTCCGTGCTCCTGGCAGAGGCGCTGCACCTCCTTGCGCTCCACGGTGGAGAGGCCGGTCACACACACAGTGCAGCCCTGCAGCACTGGGCAGCGGTACTCCTCATCCGGCAGCTCTGTGTACCGGAACAGGCTGGGGAGGGGGTGGACGGGTGGAGGAGGAAGGAAGAGTGAATGTGTGAGTGACGGAGAGGGAGGGGTAGAGCAACATTCTGACATACAGCTACACACAAATTCAGGCCAACTCAAGTCGATCGTGTATTAGCCCAGAAAATGCTATCCAAAAGTATCCATTCATACAAGAACAATTGTTAAAGTAAAACATGGAAAGAAGAGCGAGTGAGCCCACCTGTCCTGGGACTTTTCCCAGCAGTCTCTGACCCAGCAGGGCAGCAGGATGGGCTTGCCCAGGCTGGCCGCCACCAGGTACTTCTTGCTGCCAACCTCTCCGGCGACCAGGTGGGTCACAGACACATTGAGGTCCCGGTAGAAGTGCCCTCCCATCAGCTGAAGCAGGTTCATCACGTCCGTCTGTGGACGGGTACACACGGTCAACGCAGAAACACGGGACACATTATGGACACACACATGGTCCAACGGAGACAGCGACCCACAGAGACACAAAATGATCACAGGATAGAGAATCGTGTCACTCATCTATATAATCTCTCTGAAACATTGTGGATGTGAAATCGGTGTTCTGTGGACTGACCCTGGCATCCTTGTCCAGACTGGTGCAGGAGATGGTGACGTCAGCCATGGCCATGTTGTAGATGGGCTGCTCTGCTTTGGGGACACATCTATGCTGCTGCAGACAGTACAGCACCACCAGAGGACTCACCACTCTACAGCCCAGCTACAGAGGACACAGGGAGGGAAGGGGTGTTACCATAATCTTTTGTCTTTTGTACATATTCATGTCAATTCATATTTTGAAATGTGGGTATTGTCTTGTCCCTGCAGTAGAAGTTAGACAGAGACAAAATGTAGGAAACAGTGATGTAGCAGCAAAACCTGGGAACATCAATTTAGTCATAACTACAGTAACCATAAAGACCTTCTTGCAGTGGAGGAAGGCCGGCGTGAAAAAACTGCTAAAGACAAACAGAGACTTGTCGTTGTGGTCCATCTGCAGGGCAGTCTTCTCATCTATGGTTTTCAGATATTTCTCCGACTGCAACTCCATGATAGCCTGTATCATAACATGACACTTCAGTTATGTAGTCATGGACATGACAGCGTCCAGCTGTACGGTTCAGAACATAGTACCAGTGAAATTTACCTCATAGGCCTTAGCAGCAAAGCCCGTCTTTTTGCCATTTGTTTCAACAAACTTCACCACGTATTGCTCTTTGTCTCCTTTCGACATGCTGAACCTGCGTAAAGGCAAACACCAACGATTCTTTACGTGACGACTGTTGGCTACTAATCTTGCCGACTTTCATCTCTCTACCTAGCTAGCATGCTAGAGCTAGCTAGCTATATAGGAAAGTTAAGTCTTCTTACCTCCGTGTCAAGCCTTTAATTTAAGTAATTGTCAGTATTCTTTAATAATAAAAATGAATTCGCCAAAGGACTGGGGAAGAGTTTGAATGGCTATATAAAACGGCAAGTGTCACGAGATTAAGAAACACCATGGGCTCTCGACGATAGAGCGCCCGTGCCCTTAGAACTTTACAGTTCTGATTCCGAAGGTTTACCCCGATTACTAGATACCATTAAACATACATCATCTGACATATTGATCTGCACCACTTCATAGGAAGTCAAAATAAAGGTGGCTAAACTGAGCTAATCTCAAGTGAGCTGTTATCATAAAACAAAGCTAGTTAAAGTTGCCGAGTGTTTTGAGGGTTGCATTGTTGTTGTTGTGATTCGCGCCAATCGTAATCAGATTCAGACGGAAGTGGGACCTGTTATCGACGTGTAGCCCTCCCTGTTGCCTGCACAAAAATGTTTATTTTTATTCAGGCAATGCTACGGAGCCTTAAGCTATACTTCGACAGTACTTTATACACGCTATTTAAACTACACGCTATGGCCAGAAACAGTCTTTGTAGAAGTATTGTCACATTATATACCAGCTTTTAAAGCTGTATCAGTCTATTACCTGTAAGAAGTTGTCAGTTGAGAAGATGAACATAATTCCTCCTTGTAAGCCTCAAACTTGATGGAAGCTTCAGACATGTACAAATGCAAAAGAACAACACTGTGGGTTCCCTTTTATTCTTAAAATTGTATGTACAAGTGCGACTGATTCATTTTTTTAATGTACATTCAATATAGAAAGTTTATATACGTCATATTACATTGAACATTTCACAATTGCACTAGTCTTTCACATAGATGTATAATCAGTCAGTATCATCATTCCTCAAGTCTTAGCAGAAGCTCATTTCAGTTGGTAAAGGCCGTTATTGACTTATAAATATTCTAGTGCTTTTTGCATTCTGGGGAAGGAAAATAACACAGAGATTAAGATTTTGTTGGTAGAGGCAGAGAGGAGAAAAGCCTTCATTGGGAGTAAGTACAGTGGAATAGTGGACAGGGCCATGATCATGATGAGGTACAGAGAACAGGGCCTTGGAGGACAGAGCACACAAGCCAACTTCACGTGATTGTGAAGGACGGGTAGGACTTATCGCCAGCTCCTGCCTGAACGTTCTCACTCGGGTTCCTTGAGCGAACAGGTGCAGGATGACAATACATCAAGATTTGGTGAAAATTCTCAGATCAGTTGATAAACTTTTGCATGTGACACTCTCAAAACAACATTATAAAATTAGGAAATATCCCATTGAAGTGAACAGGAACAAAGTACTGGAGGTCCTGTTAGAATGAGATGACGCAGTCTTGGTCTTGTGGTCACATATAGTCAGGCCAGACACCCTTCAAGGGTGTGTGTGTGTGTGTGTGTGTGTGTGTGAGATCAAGTAAGGTTAGACAGGGCACGGTGAAGAAAAATGAGAACAGAATGGAGGATAGACCGGGCCAACTGGACTCATCCTTTTCAGTCCCCCATTGAGTGTTTTTTCCTCCCACAAAAGAAAATCAAGAGTAAAAAATATATTTATACAAAAGTAAACTATTCTCATCTCATTGGAAGAATCAAAAAGAAGCACAAATTTTAACAAAAAAATAACAAGGGTTTGTTCAATAAAACAATCAAAAAGTGTTTACGAAGACCGTGAGTGCTGGAAGGAGAGTGACAGTTGGAGGGTATGGCAGACACAGTGGGAACAGTCAAGCTATAGTGATAACCCACTCACCCACTCTCCCACTCTCTCTTCTCTCATTCCTTCCTCCCTCTCTCCCTCTCTCTTCCACCCTCCTTCCCTCCCTCTCTCTCTCCTCCCATCAGGGAGCTGAGCAGTCCTCTCAGAGCTGCAGCGTTGGAGCTGCAGGGCATTCTGGGAGCCTGAGTTCATCATCAGTCAATATCTGTCTGTCCATTCATCAGCCCAGGTCTCCAATGTCGTTGTCTACAGGGGGTGGGATGCTGGATATCACGGTGGCCCCCGTTCCTGCTGTAAGGTAGCCTGCTACTCCTGGCCCTGCAGGACAGAGGAGGAGGGGTGAGGGTGGGAGGTAGCACAAGGTTTACCACAGAAAACCACATGGGATTATTAGTAGTATTATGTTTGTACTTTTATATGTGTTATCCTCTGGTAGTGATGTGTGTCTAATAATTTCCTGGATGGAAATAAATCAAACGTATCAAAATTTACATTTGGATAACTAATATTTAGCCTCAAAGCCAGTCAAAGAGACATGATATGGTACTAGAGATCTCAGGTTGTGCTACGCTATGAGACCTATGAGTTTTATGAAATGTATGCAAAGGATGGTGTGGATGTTTAGGGATTGATATGGTATAATACATGGTCACTGTTGAGTTGTGAGGTTAGATTGTTATCTAATCAAAGACCGCCTCTTTATTGGGCTCTCACCCCCTATGCAGAGATCATCCTTCTCTTACCTGTCCCGGAAAGATGGAGAGGTGGATACAAGAGAGAGACAGAAAGTGGAGGAAATGCGTGACGGTAGGAAGTTATGGGAAGAAAGAGTGCCGGGAATGAAGGTGGGAGTGAGCGAGGACAAAGTCTACCTGCGTCAGAGCAAGAGAGAGGAGGGCTGGAAGTGACCCTTCCAATAGCTCCTAGAGGCCACTCCGCAAGGGGCTACTGGCTGCCATGAGAGAAGGAGTGGACACACCTGAGGGGGAGGAGGAGGAGGAGGAGAGGAGGAGGAGAAATAGAAGTATTGATAGGAGGAGGAAGAAGAGACGGGTGGGAGCAGAATTCCAAGAGGAGGGAGAGGAAAGGGGAGGCAAGGTATAAGGGAGGAAGCAAAACCAGTGAGTGCGAGCCACAAGCGCTGCCGAGGGGAAGCATAGGAGCAGAAGGATTCAGATCCAGCTTAGAGCGTGCCTTCAAAATACAGACAAGGGCCATCCGCAGCGTCATACCTGTCAGGTACCCTGCGGTCTGGGAATCGGAGATGAAGAGGTCGTGTTTCTGGTCTTTGAAGGCACTCCACACCGTGGACCTAGACAGGATCTCATTCACCTTCAACACACAGGAAGATGTCTCAGCCACCCAAGTATTAGACGGTATTAGAACAGTAATACCCCCCAGGTCTTGGGAAGCGCCGAGTCTGTTTACCTGTTCTCCGTACTGCAGGCTGCGCGTCATGGACTTGAGAGCCTTGACGATCTGGGCCTTGGTGGCGGAGGGGTTGTCCAGGGTCTCCAGACCGATCCCTTCCAGCAGCCGTAGGAGGTATGGCACCAACTCCACCCTCAGAGCCTGGTGGAGCACATCACACACTGGGTTTCAACTCCCTCAGAGGTGGTCAGCAATGTTGGCCCAAAATGTTTGTATACACTCAACTGTATTTATCACTGTGAGAGAAACATTCTCTTTACACACTGTGTTCATTTGGTATGAATACATTTAGTAAGCACTGTACTGCATACGATCCAGTAAGTACAGAGCTAGCATTGATAGTTCATATATGGGTGTTAAAGAACATCTTGATACAGTTCACTGGCCATGTTCTCTTAGTAGGTGTGTAGAGGAGAGCTGTACCTGAGCCACTAGGTCAGTCTGCTCCTTCTGGAACATGCGGTTGAGGGCCTCGCAGGCCAGGCCTGCCATGTCCGCTCGCACCTTCATCCCACTCATCAGGGGCCCGATGGTCTCCAGGGAGGCCATGGAGCGCACACACAGCTGCAGATATACACACACACACACATTATATTCTTTCCCCTCTGAATTATGGATAATTACTCTCACTTTGAAGTGGGTTAAAGTTAAAAGATATCTATATTTTCCAAAAGGCATCTCACTGCTGAACCACCTAGCCTACAGCTTCCATGCCGGACATGATCAGATTTGAGCTTTCGATATGATTTTAAAACGTGTGTGTGTGTGTGTACAAGCACTGCTCACCTCGTTGTCGGAGAGGACGTGGATGAGTCTAATGGAGCTCTTGGGCACGGCGTTGTTCTTGTGGTTGAGGGCAGCCAGGACGCGGGGCAAGTGACCCAGAGGAGGGACTTGGTCTGCCAACTGGCACTGGGTGCTGAACAGGCACACCGCTGCCGTGGTAACCGTTTCTAGGGCCTCACCCTGTCATTAGGGAGGCAGGGGATGGAGAGTTAAGAATTAACAAGCAGTGAAGTTATTCTGAGGTCCAGAACCAAATGAACACGATGTGTAAATAGCTAGGTCTTTTAGGTAGTTGTATAGGATGTGGGATGGTGTAGGATGCTGGGGGAGTACGTGTTCTCACATTGGGGTTGTTCTTCTCCAGCAGCTCAGTCAGGATCTCCAGGAGGGACACCAGGAACTCCCTGGGTTTACGCAGCACCCAGCCCGGCTGGGCGATGAAGATACGCAGGAAGACTCCGCCCACGGCGAGCTCGCCCTGCCCCGCCCCGTACGCCACCGTGAAGTCCTCTGGTAGCTAAACACAATTGTGACCTGGTTAGCCCCAAACATTAAAAGGACATCATCACTTGCTTTGGCGTGTTCACTGTTGAACTTACTCTCCAGTTGACGTCTGGGTTGTCCTTCTGCTGCTTAAAGTGTCTGCAGAGGATGAGAGAACCAGACTTTAGATAGGAAGAGTAACAGGAAGTGGCAGAAACAGGAAGAGGTAGCGAGACAGGAAGAGGAAGTGATCCGTACTCGAGCATCATCTCGCGGACGGTGGTGGAGACGGTCTCTCGGGAGCCATCGTTCCAGATGAGCTCGGGGTTCTCGTGCGTCCCCTCGAAGATGTGCACGGCCGCCTCGGCGTTGTCGCGCATGGCGTCCATGAACACACCGGGCAGGAAGCGGATCAGAGTCAGACGCACCTGGCAGAGGAAGAGAGAGATGAGGAGAAAGGTGAGGGGGGGGAGGGGGTGAGGAGAAAGTGAGGGGGAAAGAGAGGGAAGACAAAAGGACGACACCACAGTGATATTAGAACCAGTCTTCATTATTTCCTGGGCTATTTACTCCACTGAGCTATAACGTTGCTGTAAGCTGGGCTCCATTGCAAGAGACCGCATTCGCACAAGACTTGATGAATGAAGGTTGGAGGGTTGTGTGCAGCCTGCGTCCAGACCCACCTTTGGTCCCACCAGCTTGTCTGAGGTCATCTTGGAGAAGAGCTCTGCTGTCTGGGAGCGCACCTGGGGGTGGGTGGAGTTACAGAAGAGGTCCAGCAGGTAGATCAATGCACCTGGAGGGGTCAGGGGTCACCGAGGGGGGGACGTAGGTCAGTGAGGTTAGAAAATCATGACAGACAAAAGGTTAAACTGTAGCATAAGCTAATGACTAAAAAAGTTACAATTTTCAGTCCACACATACAGTTCACAGAATGTTACCTTTGGCCATGGCTTCTTTGACTATCTTGGTGTTGGAGGTCAAAGCATATAGTGTTTCCAACACAAGTTGTCTGCCTGGAGGAATTAGACAATCAAGACACGTGAGACACCAGCCTAAAACAGCACATTTCAAGTGTGTGTGTGTGTGTGTGTTCTTACTGGAAGGCAGAGAGTGCAGTAGCACCAACAGGTTGGACAGAACGAGTGACTCTGCAATGTTGCTCACACATTCCTGGTTGGACGTTACAGTGTTTATAACCTGAGGAGAAGAACGAACAACTTCAGACACTAAAACACCGGCCTTGTAGTAGTAGTAGTGAATATACCTCAAACATGGTCTAGACATCCATATATTTCACTAGCCAAAGGCTAGTAGGCAAGCTTATAACTTGTATTTGGACAGAAACTTGTGTGACCGAGTGAGGCAGACAGACTAGGTGTGTGTGTGCGCGTGGGGGGGGGGGAGAAGGGGCCTGAAGTACCTCGAGAGCGAGCTGCTGAACCTTCCCAGCTCCGTGAACACGCAGCAAGGAGAAGAGAAGCTTGAAATGGCCGATACACTCCGTCTCTGAACCTGGGGTCACACAGAGAACATAGCCGCATCAGAGACAAGAAAAGCACCGCAAACTCTGGACAAGACACACGAAATGCATTCAAATAGTGAGTCGCATGATCCAAGACATGCTGAGGTGGAGGTCAGCTTAGTGGGTAGTAAGCACTACTTTGCAACTTTATCTACTCCTGCCCTTGTGGGTATCTCTGACCTAATCCTAACCCTGGATAAGTCGAACCATGCGTTTCTCTATTCAGCCCTTTACCTATCCTGCCAGAAAGGAAGGAAGGAAGGAAGGGAGAAAGAAAGAAAGGATGTAGAATAAGGCACAGGTCACATTCCAGAACATTCCTCTCACCGGGATTGTTCTTGATGACGTTGCGCAGGGCCTCCAAGGCCATCTCAGCCCAGCGGAGCCTCTCTGCGTGCTGCTGAGACTCCACCTTGTTGCTCTGACTCATGGCCAGCAGGGTGTGGAGGTACTGGGCCTGGGAGCCCACATAGTCCAGCAGGCTGGCTGCAAACGCCTTGGGGAACTGAGAGAACCGGGAGACATGAAGACGTTGGAGAAGTGAGGACAGCACCGAGATAAACAGAGAGTTCAACACCTCCTAAACTGATCAACTGTGATGATTTATGTATGTGGTTGGGTGTTGTGCCAGTCTTGGTTCTCTCACCTCCAGAGGAAAGGCGGGCTGCTCGTTGTACACCCTGACAAAGATCTCTCCGACGATCAACTCTTTTCCGTGGTCCTCGAACACAAACTCTGAGCCAAAGCTCCTATCGTTCTCTCCCTGGGGACAGAGACATGGTCACGATCAAAGAAAGAAGAAATTGCCCACGTAAAAGATGAAGGAGGGAGTGAATGAAGGGAGGGGTGAACGGACCCTCTTGATGTTGCCCTCCTGCTGAATCTCCAGGAACTCCAGCAGCTCCGCCCGGGTTCCGTTGTTCCAGATCAGGTAGGGGTTCTCCGAGTTACTGTTCAGCAGCTTCAACACCTGGGGAGGATGTGGGGGGGGGGGGGGGGGGTGGAAGAAGACACGGAAGGGAAGGGACAGTAACATCTTTAAAATGTGTGTGTGGGATTGATAGACCAAAGCAACATGCGACTCTCCCCCACCCCCTCACCTCCGCCGGCCTGCCCGAGCCCAGCTTCCTGGCGATGTACGGCGTGAGCATGGCGGCCAGGCTCTTCCTGATGGTGGGGTTCTCTGGGGGCACCCCGTCCACCCCGTTGGCCTCGCCCCCAGGGCTGCCCCCCTCCAGGACCATGCTGTACCCCCCCAGACGACTCAGGGCCACCAGGCTGAGCTTGGCCAGGCTGTTGGCCACCTCCTGGATTACAGCACATCACATTCATTTAGATTAGACTTTAGCTTTCATTTCCAGTGTACTAATGTAATTTACTTCAGTCTGTAACATAACACATGCTTGTAACATACCCCCAAAACATATATACACAACCATAACCAATAAGTGTCAAATAATAAAAATAAAGAAATTGTTTGAAATTGTTAAACCGTCTAGTTGGTGTCCTGACAGGCCTGGTATTAGTTATAATATAATAAACAACTATTGGTGGCTAGCTATGAATGGACACAGTCATTGGTAAGCGGTGTAACCTGCTGGTTGGTGTCCTGGCTGGCCTGCACGCCGCTCTCCTCCAGCGTGTAGTCGTAGTTGAAGAGGCGCACCAGCAGGTGCCACAGCACGCCGGCGTGGTACAGGTGCGTCTGCAGGAAGAAGTCGATGGCGAAGGAGCTGATGCACTGGACCGCCAGCGCTGCCGTCCGAGGAAGACCCTGAGGGGGAGGAGGGAGGGGAGGGGGAGGACAGCGGAGAGGGGGAAACAATGAGGGACAGGATAACAGAGTGGGTGGAGAGAGAAAGAGAGGTTTCCTCTCAAACTTCCTCCTATAAACATTATAAAACTAAAAGCAAGCAGGATCCCATAATCCCTCAGTGATGAAACAGAGCTGGTAAGTGTCACCTTGCCGTAATACAGGACATGGCACAGGTCTCTGATAATGTTCGGCAGCTCAATGATCTTCTCTCTGCACTCTTCAAACTGAGCTGCTACACTGTAGCACTTGCACACTTGTCCGCACACCTGGGAACAACAACAACAACAACAACAACGTCACAAACAAGCAAACACACACAGAGCAGTTGTGAAGGGGATGCAATACCCATGGCATCCACACACTTGAACCAGTCCCAGCCTAAGATCATTTACTCCAGCGGATGACAGTTTAGGTCTCCTCCTGGTCTCACCTGGACGGCCATGTCGTCTGGTTTGCTGGAGGCAGTGAGGACGGCCACACAGCGAGACAGAGCCTCTAGCAGCACCTGGTGGGGTAAACAACAACAACACATCATCACACGGCACAGCGTACGCCGGGCGGCCATCTTGTTCTTCAGTGAAACAAAAGATGGATGAGGTGGCATGGAGGTGCAGAGGGTCATGGGGCGTGCGTGGCGGAGGCACCTCGATGCCGCTCTCCCGTCGCAGCTCCTCGGCGTTGAGGGCGGAGCAGTTGACGGTGTGGAAGGCCAGCTCGGCGGCGGCCGGCAGCAGGGGGGAGGTCTTGGAGAAGAGCTGCTCGTCGCCCGTCTCCATGGTGATGGTCTTGATGAGCATGGGGTAGCCGGCGTACTTGTACGGTTCCAGTTCTGGGGATTCAGACGTTATCAGATCCGAGTCAAACTTCAATCGCATTTCGTGATTTAAACGACACGAGATGTATTTTGCATGGTGTGGGCAGATGCTTTTTATAGCAGAGTGTAATTAGCCTGAGTTCTACTTGAAGCTTTATAATTATGTTACTGTGTAATGATCTTGCGTGGAGGGTTGTCATTAATAAAGCCCACATGTAGTCAACTGTATCCTACTGTGATACAAATAGGGCAAGGACAGAAAGACAGGCAGAAGGAGAGACAGGCAGAGCAGAGAAGGAGAAAGAGAAACAAATAGCAGAAGAGGTTGCAAAAATACAGATGAAGAAAGAGATGAAGAAAGAAAAAGAGGACGAGAGAGAGAGACAGAGAGAGAAAGAGGACGAGAAAGAAAGAGAGAGAGAGAGAGAGAGAGAGAGAGAGAGAAAGAGAAGACGAGAGAGAGAGAAATACCTTGTTTGTGTCGGTTGAAGAGGATGCTCTGGGCTTTGAGGATGAGGATGATGTTCTCTGGGTCTGGTCCGTCTACGATGCGGGCAGACTTGGTGCACAGGAACTCGTAGGCCTTGTTCACCTTCTCAAACATGTCCTGGACACACACACAAACACAAGCATCACTCAGTATATCCACACAAGACACACAGAGATCTGACACTTGACTGGAGGGAGCTCGGTACATACTCTGCCCTCGGGGTTCTTGTCCGGGTGGTACTTCTGGGCCAGTCGGAAGTAGGCCTTCCTGACCTTGCTCTCCTCATGCCTGTGGGACACACACCAGAAACCAGCTCACACATACTGCCATTACAATACACAAGGAAGGTACATACATCGCAAACATTGTGACACAGGTATTGTGCTTCAGAGGGAGGAGAAAAGGGTGCGGGGACTCACTGTCCCTGTCCTTTAGGCAGGTTGAGGACTTCGTAGGCGTCGTCCACAGACATGGAGGGCGGCTTCTTCTCCACCTCCCTCTTCCAGGCCTCGAGGGTGTCCTTCAGAAGCTTCACCTGCAGGGGGCAGAGCAGAGCCACAGGCACTCAGAGGAGGGCTTTCTCTTCTACCTCATTCCTTCTACAAGCTGGGAATACTGCATGACTCCCCTTTTCTCATGCGTTGTCACACGATAAAGACAAATGCACACACCCACAATCGTACCGGCTCTCTGAAAGGCCAGTTGGGGAAGCACGCTCAGAGGATAACTTCTTTTATTAAATAAACACACCACCACAACCACCACCACACACACACACAATCGACACACACGTACCGGCTCTCTGATAGGCCAGTTGGGGAAGCGCGTGGCGTCACACAGATGTCTGAGGTAGTAGATGTTGCAGAACAGCTCGTAGTCCAGCTGGGGGAAGCTGACCACGGGGATGGGGCAGTACTGGTACAGCGCTCGCGTGTTGCTCTGCAGGCGGGGGCTGAAGTCCGCCAGGTGAGCGGCAATCTTCTCGATCATCAAACGCCTTCAGGAGGTCCGGGATGCACAGACGACACGGTCAAACACAACGAGATGAACGACTTCTCTGACTAACTTGCAGAGTGTTAGTCTTGTTATGAACCTGCAGTACAGTGCAGTATTACGTGTCAGGAGAATTGTCCCAAAAGTAAGGTAGGTAAGTACTGTAACGTGTGACAGACCTCATCTCGCTGCTCCAGATGGCCTCTGGCGTGTCGAACTCTCCCAGGAAGATCTCGGAGAAGCGTTCAGCCTCGTAGTTCTCCAGGTAGCACACCATGGCCTCAGGCAGCACGGGCCCCAGCACGCTGCGCTGGACAATGTCCTGACCTTTGGCCTGGAGAGGGCAGAGGTCAGGGGTCACTTGGAGGTCAAACCTGACATGTCAGGTTGTTATGGTGTTGTCTCTCAAGCACGCCCCAGAAGACAAGTGTTTTAATCCTAGTATTGGTTATTCCAGCATCGGTTCAACTACACTTTAAATCCATCTCAGATTTATATCTAAGATATATTAAAATCCATAGATCCTAGTCTGGGAGAAGACAGAGCTGTTGGATACAAGGCCAAGGTAGAGCACACAGTAGAGACAGAGGGTTACATGTCAGCTCACCTCCTCTGACTTGAAGGCCTGCTTCAGGTGAGTGTACTTCAGGAACCTGGAGGAGGCACACAGCATGACTGGGAGTCCACACACACACAACCCTATGAGTGTGTGTGTGTACAGTATGTGTGAGGTCTGACCTGGCCACAGGCAGCACGTTGGAGCCAGTGTACATCATGATGAAGAAGAAGATTCCGGTGAGGTAGAGCCTCTGCAGGTTGGGGTTGTCCTGCATTACCAGGTACAGGAGGTTGGCCACCTTCTCCACCAGGATGGGGTCAAAGGTCAACAGCAGCTTGAATGGACAGACAGGAAGAGGAAGTACACACAGTTAATTGACAGCATTTTTTAAAGATGTATTTAGTAAACACAGAAATCATACTGCCAGGGAATAAAATATTTAAAACACATTTCACCAATGTCATCCTCATCTAGGTATTTCATGCTTGGCAGTTATAGAGTTTGTGCTAAACTAACCTGCACAATGTGAGGCAGGCAGGTGTTGTCACTGATTAGTCTCTTCATCCTCGGTAGCGGACGGATAATAGCATTATCCTGATCCCTGGGTGAACACACACACACACGTTTTGTGAAACAGAGAGAGAATAAAGAGAAGAAAAAATGAGAGAAAGAGGAACAGAGATATGAAAAAAGAAAGCGAGGTAGCCCGCTCCAGCCTCCCTGCCTGGGTGTACCTGCTGGGGTAGTAGGAGCACATGGTGATGAGCATGTTGAGGATGAGCGTGGCCAGGTCCGTCTCGTTCATCACCGCTTGCCCCGAGGCCAGCAGGCACCACTTCAGCTGTGGGATGGCCTGCAGGGGGCGCCAGCCGTCCATGCCCTGCGCCCAACACCGCGTCTTGGCCGTCAGCACGCCCGTGTTCCAGAACTCCTGCATCTGCACCGTGGAAGACAGAGGACATTGGGAAAAGAAGAAAAAAAAGGGTCCAGCTGTTTCACTTTCATTTCAAAGTTTGAAATTTTTTTTGGACGGGGGTCAGATTGAGGGTTTGTGCTCTTGAGGAGGAGCGGGGCACACCACCTCACCTCTTCGAAGCTGAACGGACCCCTCCGCTCTTTGTCTGCGTTGCCAAAGTACCACTCCTTCTCGCTCTCTCGCTTCATGTCTGGCGCCGCTTCGATCACGTTGGTCTGAGGGAAACATCAGAGGCCATCCAACATCAAACACATCCAACATCAGAGGCCATCCAACATCAAACACATCCAACATCAGAAGCCATCCAACGTCAGAGGTCAGCATTAGTTAATGATCTACCTGATAGTTAGTAATAAGCCCCTATGAGTGGAGGCACCTTACAGTACCTGCAGGGGCACGGTGGCTCTGCTGATGTGGAGGTGAGCCAGGGTCAGCAGGTCCACCAGGATACGAACCCCGTTGGAGTCCATCACCTCTTTCACGTTTTTCTGCAGGAGACAAAATACATGATCGATTGGCAACAAAGTGCTAGATTAAGTCAGAGCTGAACCCAGAATGACCATTCTTGGTGGTCTTGTTGTGTTGGGAGGTCTAAGGAAGGAGATGGATGCAAGTAATGAGAGCTTGCCTGAAAATGACAAACTTGTAGCATTGTTTGATTGTCTTTTTTGTGCTGTCAAGTGGTGGTTGTTTAGCTTACTCTGTTAAGGATGAGTTTGTTGAGGAAGAGGATGAGCCTGTCTCGCTCCAGTTTGTCTGTGCTCTGCAATCACACAGAACAGAGAAGTGGAACATCATTGTTACTAAATTGGCACAAATGAACCGTTTACAAAGAGCTGGAAAGAGAAGTGACACTTGCCAGATCCGACAACACCAGTTGAACAAATCATGTACAAGTTAATTCCAACCTTGTAATCTACTAGGTTAAATGATACGTTATATATATATATATATATATATATATATAAAGATATATCACATATACCTTCAAGGCCAAAAAGAAAACCTTTTGATCAGACCGTTACATTCCCATAGTGATCACTGTTCATGAGATGTCATTAGTGAGAGTGCTGGTACTGACCCGGTCCAGCATGCCCACGATGTACTTGGTGTCCGTGAAGGGCCCGATCTCCTCACAACACTTCCCGTACACGATGGAGAGGGCCTGCAGACACAGGCACTTCATGGTCACCTTGGGGGTGAGCAGGAAGCGGTGGTACAGCTCGTTGAAGAACTCGTACCTGAGGAGATGGAGAGGAACACGTGGAGGTGTTAGCTACATACAAACATCAGTTCAAGCTAGCTCAACTACTGTTGAGATGTTCGACAGTCTTACGATCTCTTGATGGCACCCGACTCGTCGCTCTCGTCCTCCTCCAGCAGCAGACGCAGGTAATAATCCCCGATCTTAATCTCGTCTGAAAGGCACTCGTACTTCACCTACACACAGACAAAGCATCGAGATTATGTATAGATAATAACATAGATTTTTAACATTCACACCTGATGAGACCAGGTGACCCCCTGACCTCGAATTCCTGGTGGTTCCAGGAGATGACGCTGGCGTTGCCGAGCTCGCGGTCCACGCTGAAGGCCCTCATCTCCCCCTCCAGGGCATCCCGCAGCTCCTCACGAGTCTTCAGGTTCCAGATGAGGTTGGGGCGAGCGTGGTCCAGCTGGAACCTGGGGGAGAACACACATGAGATTTTACTCATCTAGCAAAGCTACTTAAAAGCAAGCAATTTCATTAAAAAAAATTATAAGCAACATTATACTATACAGTGTTTCCCATACATTGATTTATTTGTGGCGCCACAAATGTTTTTAATTTTTATTTCAGGCTGCTCAAATTCGAATGGTGTAATTCTATATAATTAATTGTTATAATACCTAACATCAATAATCTCCTTGATTTTTATTTCAGACTTCCTTGGGAGTGGTTACCTGTAGTAGAAGAGCTCCCAGTTGGCCTCGATCTTGATCCTCTGCCTCCTCTTCCTCAGAATGACAGGTTTTTGGTTTGGGTTCTGTAGAGGAACCAACACACGTCAGTAACGGCACCTCACGCTCCAAACTCCGTCAAAGCACCTGACCAGGCAGACTTGAGCAAATGCTCAAACTATTGAAAGAGTTTCAAGCACTATTGGTTCTGCCTGAGGAGAATGACAAAAGGATGAAAGGTATGCATGTACTGTGTTCTTTTGACAACCCACCACATTTGAAAGAATATAACAAATGAGCACATGTCGAATATACACTTGATAAATTATTAGAACATTCAAATAAACAATAGAAAAAAGAAAAAAAAAAGCACAACCACCACCAACCACATGAACTGATGGCAAAAAATGTTGGGAGAAAAAACCCAAAAGTAATACATACTGTATATACACAATTTACAATAAAACTGAAATGCCATCCCAAATAATGTGTTACATGGACTCTATTAATGACTGACACAAGGTCAGGAGTCAAACAGAGGAGGACGAGGGCTAGCCATCAGTTCTACTCACCAGGCTATTTCTGTCTTGCTGCAATGATTGACAACAGGGGAAGACCAGAGGAGGGGGGGGGGGGGGCAGAGACAACACAGAGAGATTATTGCTACTTGGATCAAACACAAAAGGGGTCTCAATAAGGGGTCAAGGGTCATCTACAGGTCATAACAAATCAAGTTCAGATCTTCATTACAATGTCAAAACATTGTGACATGGGTATGGAGTCATCCTTATTGGATTGATGTGAAATTCATGGAGTTTGCAGTGGGAAATCAAAGTGTTTCAAGTAATTGGTTTAAAAAAAAAAAAGGAGGTCCGTGCTGACAGACCCTTTGATCGGAGAGATCTGCCTGTACATTTGAGGTTTGAAGCAAAGCCAAAGTGCAGCTAGCTGTGCCCACAGAGAGAAGGCCTCTTGTTAAAAAGTGAAGTACGTCAGCTTCTAAACACACATTCAACAAGACACACCATCTACATTTTCACACAGGGCAGGCTCCACCCTGAAAGACCAGTTTTACGTCAAAACAAACACACCCACAAAGTAAAAAAAAGTGAAGTGTATTGTACCAGTGGAAACAATAACACACAAATATGCAAACATATCACACAGAGCACATGATCTACTGAGCAATGGAAACCCAATAGAGGCTTGTTAAAGAGCAGTTCCAGCCAGGTGCTAAAGACCAAGCTGCCAGGTGCTAACAATGCTATAACAGTCATGCTAACAGCACCAGCTCCAGCCTAGAGCAACAGGCCATGTAGTGGGATTTAAGGGCCTGCAATAGCATAAAGCGCCAGCAGGGAAAGCGCCAGCACCAGAGTGAGTGGAGCACAAGCAGTAGAAGCAGGGGACAATCCACTGCCCTCTGCCCGAGAATGAAGCCCCATCGTGGGGGAAGAAAAGAGAGGCATCCTCACCTCCTTCTGGGCGATGCCCATCTTGTCCCTCCAGTGCATCAGGACGATGTCTGCCTTCTCCTTAGCAAACTTCTCCACCTCTTTGGCAGCCTTGCCAGCCACGCGCTGCCACTCGGGCACCTTGTTACGACCAAGCTGGTCCTGTCAAACCAGACAGAGAAAGGAGGTGGTTACACGATACATCCAGCACACTGACACCAGCGTTGGCTATATACGCACTGTCCGTTAAAACGACCCACAAAATAACCAATAAACAATGGTTCTTAAAGTTATTCACAGCTGTGTTGAACATACCGTGGCGATCTTCAAGTTGTCGCGGATGTGCATCCTGTCCAGGTCCTTCTCTGGGACAGGATCAGGACTGTCCAGGTACGCCAGCAGACCTGTCGGCTGGAGGGAGAGAGAGAGAGAGAAAAAGAGAGAGAGATAGAGAGAGAGATAGAGAGAGAGAGAGAGAGAGAGAGATGGCGCAGGAGAGGGAGAGAGAGAGAAAGGAGAAAGCGAGGAAGATCAAATGTTTCCTGTTAGGTGTATGCAGTGAAGATGATTAGACAGTCCTCCAGCCCAGCAGAGGTCCACAGCAGCTGGTTCAGAGAGTGTTGTAGGGGAAGCTCACCAGAATCCTCTTGAGCAGGTTCAAGGCGATAGGGTTCTCTGCCGTCCACAGACCCACCAGGTGACGACTCAGTTGCCTGGGAAACATGGAGGGAGAAGAGAGAACATCATCAGTCTGGTCTGGCTCTCAAACAGCTTGTAGATCTGCCTGCCATTCACAGATGAGCATGAATTGGAAAATATAGTTAGCTGCTTCTAACTACTTAGAGTTGAAGGGAATGTGTGTGTGTTTCACCTGTTGGTGAGCATCCTCTGGTCGGAGCTGATGGTGAACATGGATGTGTGCAGGTGTCTGGGCAGGGCTCCTTCACTCAGTGCCAGCTCCTGCATCTTGGTGGCTATCTCCTTATCCCCCTCCTGACAACACACAACCACGACAGAACATCATCCTCACATCCACTCATCAAACATCTCCATCATCATCATCATCAGTCCCCAGAAGCTCACCTCAATGATGGCCTTCATGACGAGACCGGCTCCCTTCACGATAGCCATGGAGGGATGCTGGGGACAGCAGGGACAACAGGTCAGGGAGCCACAAAGTAGTCCCTCCTCTACGAAGTAGTCCCTCCTCTACGAAGTAGTCCCTCCTCTACACACTTAACCAACATCTGTGCACCCAGGTTCTAACTGTTCTCTAGTGCAGTGGTTCCCACCCCTGGTCCTCAGGGCACCCTGTCCTGCCTGTTCTAGATGTTTCCCTGCTCCAACACACCTGATTGAAATGAATGGTCATAAACAGGCTTCTGCAGAGCTGGATAACGACCCATTCATTCGAATCAGGTGTGTTGGAGCAGGGAAACATCTAAAACAGGCAGGACAGTGGTGCCCTGAGGACCAGGGTTGGGAACTACTGCTCTAGTGCATCCCATTGACACATCACTGTCTGTAGACGCTTGACTTTCCCGTCTTGGACCTCCACCGACCTGGAAGAGCTTGAAGAGGGTCCGACCATTGGAGGCCACCATCTCCAGCAGCATGTCAAACTGCTGCCCTTCTGTGGTCTCGCTGTAGGGAGCGCAGAGGGCAAAGGTCATGAAGTCCAGCAGCGAGCTGATGACCAAGGCTCCAGTCCCATGGTCCTGCAGAGAGGGAGAGAGAAGAAGACAGGAAGTCAGAGACGGAAGGAAATGAGGAGGTCGTCTTGAACGTCGTGCTGAGCAGTTGTCTCACACGTACCACGTTACTGATGAACTTCTCTAGAAGGTTCTCCAGGAACTTCTTGGAGGAGAGCAGGGAGGCCTTGTTCAGCTGCTCCTGCCTCAGGTCATAGTCATCGTGCATCGGCTACGAGGCAATACAAAAAAAGTCAGTGAATTTGGCAAACAATCACGTCTTTCATCCCAAGCTTTTAATAGACAAGGAATTTGTAATATGAGTCTTGGCAACAGACCAGGCCCTAAATAATAGCATTTCACCAGGGGCAATCAGTACAAAAATGTGATGTTATTGTATATGGATTGCTTTAGAGAGAGAGTGTGTGTGTAAGTGCTCCAGTAATGCATCGAGCACTTACACACATCAGGGCGCAGAGCATGTCAATAGCTGCATGAGTAACGCCGTTGTTGTTCCTCTTCAGAGCTTTCACAGTCTTCACCCCCAACTTCTCCCTGAATCTGAAACACACACACACCACAACCACACACACACCACAATGACGAAACACACCACAATGCCAACACAGACACACACAAAGTTATAGATTGCTAATCCACAAACAGCTTATTAACAATGTTTTGACATGGTCATTTTAAAAGGCCTAACTAACTAGATACCCTAAGTACAGACCGGGACAATATTTGCATGGAATCTAAGTCATACAAATATGGTTGAAATGAGGTCTGGTTAATTCTCATCTCCATAGCAACAAAGAGTAGAAATAAATCCAGTTGCTCTCATACATCTCAGTGACCCTTAGGACAGAGAGACAGGTGTCCTGGATACTGCATATGAGAGAGGTACAAGGAGGGGAATTCATAGATAGACACACTGCAAGACATGGAGATGGGGAGAGGGAGAGATAGAGCATAAGGGGGATACAGAGAAGGAAAGAGTGCGAGAGAGAGAGAGAAAGAGAGAGAGAGAGAGAGGGAAAGAGAGAGCAAAACAACGTGTCAGACTGACCTGTCAAGAGACGCTGATGACAGGAAAGATTACAGTGTACAGACAGACAGACAGACACTCATACAGACACACGAGGAGAGACAGGCGAAGGGGGGAGACGAGGAGAGACGAGAGGGAACAGACAGAGCCAGAGACAGGGGGGCAGACTGAGATGTATGGATTCATATTTACGTTCCATCTGTGAGTCCAGACCCTTGACCAGACCTTGGAACGACAGAGCACGTCTGTTACCCAGAATCCCCCGCACACACTACAGCAACAACCTAACACTCTACAGCAACACACAACCTAGGAAGGGGAGAGGAAGCTAGGGGGAAGATGGGGGGGGGGGGGGGTTGTGAGAGGTAGAGGAAGAGGAGAGGTGCATAGCACGGCTCGACAGTTTATTTTAGGGAGCAGAGACATTAAAAGAGATGGAGAGGAGATGAGGGAAGGCAGGGGAGGCAGGGCGTGGCCCTTACTTGGGCAGCTGGGTGAAGGCCTGGAAGCCTGCCTTGGAAGCCACCAGGCGGCGGACAGCCTGGAACTGGCTCTCCAGCTCGACGTTGGGCCCCGACATCTCAGCCTCCTGGGAGAGCAGGGCCAGGATGGCGTTACTGATCAGCTTCTCCTTGTTCTCTGAGAACAGACCCTGGGGAGGTGGGAGGGGGGAGAGACTGTCAGTTCAGGCAGCAAGACACACACTGACACATGAGAAGAGACACTGGGAGGAGGAGGAGGAGGAGGGAGACCCACACTGTTTAAACACTCAAACTCACGTCCTGTGTGACGGCGTGCAGCACTCCGCTGTAGGAAATGTTAGCGTTGAATCTGAAAACGGCATCTGCAAAGTTGCCATCTGAGGGAGAAGGAGAGGTAGGAAGAGGGGGGGGGGGGGAGAAAGTAAGTAATAATGATTCAAAATGTACGTTTTGTTACAGAAATCTTTTTCCATTGGAGGGACATCACAGTCCTCCTGCACGTGTCTCATTCACTCACTAGGGGGCGCTGCCAGGAACTTGATGTGGATGCTCTCCACTTCCTCGTCCACGGGCATGCTGAGTAGCCCCCAGCGCTGGCCCCTCTGCGTGGGGGCCATCTTAACACACACGTCCCTGTTCCCCGACGCACGCACCCCATCGAGCAGGCTAGCCATCAGGGAGTCCCTGCACGCACACACGCATACAAGAAAAGAGCAGTGGCGTTAAATGAGGTTATGCAGCATGTGCACAAACACAGTACCATTTTGGGTATAGTACCTTTCTGTGGAGGAGTATTTCCTGATCTGTCCTCGGATGAACTCCACCGTGAACAACTGGGGGTTGTCCACATCACAGATGAGGGCAAACACCTGCACACACACAGGTCAGTTCACTTGTTACAGCAGGAAAATCAGTCCACAGCAACACATGATGGACGGTTCTCTTATGCGTGTATGTTCCATCGGGAGTTTCTTTGGTTCTCGTGTGTGTCTCCAGTTCTGTGTGTACAGTTGTGGGTCCCCAGTCCTGCCCACCTCTTCGAAGGGCTTGAGGGTGACGATGTTGTAGGAGGCGGGGTCTCTCTCCACCAGGCAGGTCTCTGTGAGGGCCAGGATCCTCTTCACAGGCTCCTGCCAGGGACACACACAGCACATGTTAGCAAACAGGGAGGGGAGTCAGGTGGCTGAGCGGTTAGGGAATCGGGCTAGTAATCAGAAGGATGCTGGTTCGATTCCCGGCCGTGCAAAATGACGTTGTGTCCTTGGGCAAGGCACTTCACCCTACCCTAATGTCCCTGTACTTACTGTAAGTCGCTCTGGATAAGAGCGTCTGCTAAATGACTAAATGTAAATGTAATGTAATGTAAATGTAATGTAACGCAAAAGGGAGTGCATGCAACACAATCAAATATGAATTATGTTTTTATCTTATTTTAAATGATTTCAAAGTCACATTAGACAATACAAATGTACAAGCATATATGCTTGCACATTTCTATTAGTATTTGTTAGACGTGAGTAGAGGTTTCTATGTATTTGTTTGCTTGTGTTTCTGTGTGTGATAGACAGCAGGAGAGGAGAGATGGAGGTTCTGACCGAGTGGCGTGGAGAGATCTTCTGGACCACAAACTCAGCCAGAGAGGTGATGCTCTCATCCGAGCTGTACTTCCCCAGGCGCTCTGTGGCGAAGCCCTCGAAGGTCAGGGTCTCCTTCCGCAGGCGCAGCATGATGCCGATGAAGTTCCCGGCATGCTCGACGGCGCTGCGGATGATCTCATCCCTGTGCTCCGAAGCGAACAGGTGCTGAGAGAGAGAGTGAGTGAGAGTGAGAGTGAGAGTGAGAGAGAGAGAGAGAGAGAGGAGGGGGATGGAGAGAAAATTAGACAAAAACCCGAGAATCAAATCTTCACATCCAACAAAGAAACGTCCCCTCGCCCCCCTCCCCCCAAACACACACACACACACACACAAAAGTGTACGTACCAAGCGACTGAAGCCGCCATACAGGATGCAGAAGCCGCCCTGGTAGTCGGAGACCTCGGCGAAGCCCTCCACGGAGCGGTAGTCGTAGGAACACACCACCCTGTTGGTGAGGGGGTCGATCTGGTCGATGCCCCCCGGCGTCACCTCCAACCCCACCGACCTCCGCGTGTCGCTCCAGTGGTGCTTGTAACAGTTGTAGCGCTGGCGAGCACAAACACACACGTGCACACGGACGTCAAGTCACATACTAAGGGCGTATAGCACAGTAAAAACAACAATGGTCCCGTTACATAGCAGCCATTCACACACCGGAAGCTGCGTCCGTCATCCCCCCCTACTTCCTCTCTTCAACAGATAAGAAGGTAACAGTCTGAGCACTCACCCGTCCTGTTATCTTGCCTTCTGAGAAGTCTGTTCTGAACCTCTGCAGACACAAAGAGATCAGACTGGAGATCAGAACACGTCATCACCACCATTTGTAGACACGGATAACGCCGCACACAACACACTCACGCCAGTTTGAATCCATCAGGCCACCACCACTGAGAGAAAACACTGTGGAGATGGATTTGCAAATCTACATCAATGGCATTTTATTCATATAACCGGTTTAGTTAGCTAGTACTGCTAGCTCACTAAGATGTCAATCGACGGCGGAATTGGAAGATGGAGGCAGCGATGTGTGAGAGGGGAGACTTCGAGGAACCCTATGGGAGCCACCAGACTCATTCAGGGGTCTCATATCTCACGCAGCAACAGAACGGCTTCGTTACAGCCACAACACTGGTGGCGGATAAACTAGCTGCGTGAGAAACCTTCATGTCAGGGGAGTGCGGAGGGCTGCATACTGTAAAATTAGCAGCTGATTCCCTGCAAATGTCATGTTCTGCCGGCACAGCAGAAGCTAACAGCGTGACCAGATTTTGCTACTAAGCAAAATAAGTCACTGTGTGCAAGTTCACAGACGCGACAGCATTCAGACAGTGTTAGTGTTTGCTACTCAGATGAGTTAGTCACTGGCCTCAGCGAGGCGGCCCTCTGCTCAGGCCCAAGCTCCTAGCCCCCTTGACCCTAGCACGGGCCCACCCAGTCTCAGGCCCAGCCCCCCAGCCCCCTAGGCCCAGCCCCCTAGGCCCAGCCCCCCAGGGCCTCTCACCAGTGCTTCTGTGAGCAGCTCAGTGCGGTGCTCCGTGGAGAACTTGAGTGTTTCTGACTTTTTGCCGCTGCCCTTCCGGAATGTAAGGTTGAACTCGGTGCCCTGGCCCTTCCCTACCGGGGTGATGCCACAGATGTCCCCGTAAGGCCACTGAGGGAGGGAGGGAGGGAGGGAGGGAGGGTGAGAGAGAGCGAGCGCGAGAGAGGGGGGGGGGGAATGAAGAGAGAAAGAAAGAAAAATTGAAAAAGACAGTTAAAAATGCTTCACTGAATCAAGTTACATTCCTGCTTAGGCACTTGTGATAAGGGTAAGTCTACTGTTTGTGTGTTGTGTGACATCTGGAGGAATACAGAAAGAGAGAGAGGGGGAGGAGCGGGGGGAGACAAGGAGAAGGAGAAACAGAGACAGACAGAGAAAGAGAGATACATAGTAGAGATCAAAGGCGTTGTAGTGCCTGGTTGGCTGGCATTCAGACCTGATTGGTCACTTCTAGCGTGGTGGGGTTATACGTGGTGATGCCATGGGTGCCCACTGAGAAGACTCGCTTGTATCTGGAAGAGAGAGGACAGTCAGACTAGCCACAATCCCATCATCCCTGAGGTCAAACTGATGCCAACATTGTTCCGTATCAATCAGTTCCCAAAATACCTTCTCTGCTGAAAATACCCTATGATGGAAATGCTGTAATCTATCTTGCCAGTCATTGTGCGGACAGTTGGCAAGTGGCATAAAACAGAGTACAGTAAAGCAGAGCAGAGTACAGTAGAGTTTAGTAGAGTTCTCATCTCATCATAAAGTACTCATCAATGATGCAAACCTATTTTTGAAAAAACTATTTTTAAAACTTTTTCTAAACTTTTTTCCCAAAATATTTGTAAAACCTTTAGAAACATTTTTTGGAGATTCTTTTTTTTTCCCAACCTTTCTAAAAATAAAAATCTAACCTAGACCCATGTCAGAATGTCATAATGCAAAAACACAAGAATTTACATTTTGGGACAAGTCAAGCTCAGTTTGGGACGGTTAATTTTGCAGAATATAGGGTGACATTTTCATGATGAAACTCTTTGTGTGAGAAGGTGTGGTGTGTTAAGGTAAGTAGACACAAACACGGGTCTCCTCCAAGCACCCTGCTCACCGAGGGCTCATCCCCACCTCCAGGCCCTGTTCTCTTTCTTTTATTCCTCTTTCATTTCCTCCTCTTTCAAGGACAGGCCTCCTCATCAAATCGCTAACCGCCTCAGTAAAAGTTATAAAGCTACACATTAAAGATGTCCAGGCAGGACTTTACCCCCCGGTGGTGAGAGTGGTGTCAGGTGAGAGAGAGATGCTTTCAGGGTAAAGTACACAGTGAGGGCCAACAGTAGGAACTCTTAACTGCTCTGAAGTCTCTACTGGGCTGTGGAGTAACAGGCTGGCCTGCTCTACCCCTGTCACACGGATAGAAGAAGGCAGTGATATCACCGAGCGGCACTAGGACAGGCCTCGAAAGCTGGAAACACTGATGGCACACGTGCACACACACACACACACACACACACACACAGCCTGTATACAAACACACACTATACATACACGATATATACACAGACACACAGTGGATGGGTCTTTCCCAGTGAAATGAATAGCCCACATTTGTCTGGTGCTTCATAGACAATTTCTCACTGTTCGTCTTCACGAACAGAGGCCGGCACAGAGCTGTGTGTGTGTGTGTGCGCGCGAGTGTGTGTGTGCATGTGTGTGTGTAGGTGATAGAGAAAGGTCATATTACCAGGTCATAAATGTGAGGGTTTAATTCTCCAATAAAAGAACCTTATTAAGGGAGACAGCTCATTACTCCCCGGTATAGCGAGCTGTAACAGTGTACCATTCCAGAGACAGAACACATCATGACAGGTCAGACACGCACAGGTCTGCATCTATACCAGTCTGAGTCAAAAGGATTTGAAGCCCTTTCAAACAGGCTGAAATTAGAGAAGTCTACCGTACATTTTAGGGACTGGTCCTTTGGCTCCACTGTGCCAGGCGAGATCAATCAAATACAAGCATTGGAAATGAGCGTTTTGAAAAGATTCCAGCTACATTTCAGCCCAGGCCTGATGAGCACAGACAGACCGTTTTTTTCTATGTTCTTCGAGGTCTGAACCCACGCTGTCTCTGACACCTGACACCACGCCAGAGTACGGCTTCACTTTCCCCCCCGGTCTCATATTCAGAATAACTCATCACCACATTAAGCAACTTCCTGTTGGTCCTGCTTATCCAGCTAAGAAGCCTGGACCCTAGGGGGGTTTCTAATGAAACAACAAGCAGATATCTGGCAATGTCAGTCCACTAACAATTCTATCTATAGGCCTAGATACAATGACAAGCCTTGTCTGAAAGCAAATCTAGGGCCAAGCTAAGTTTGAAGTAGTCTTCAGAGGATGTGGTCAGTGTACTCTTCCATAGCCATGATTAAATCAGGAGAACGAGAAGTTGGAACGGTCATCCAATCAATCAGATTACTGAGGAAAAACCAATAGACCCTTCAACTCCATATCTCAGCCCCATTCAGCAGAGACGGCAAGCCCAACTCAACAGAGGAGCATGATACCATTATGCCTTTACAATGCTGCTACCCTGTCAATGTTGCTAGTGAACACAGCACGACAGTCTCTCATCTAAACCCTGCTGGTTACCATAGCATAGCAGAAGCGACAGCAATGGTGGTCACAGCAACACCACTTGCAACACTCACATGAAGACAAAGGGAGGGGTGTGTTTGAAGAACTGCCACTAGTCTGAAACCACCAGAGGCAAGTGTAAAGGGGGGAGTGTGGTAGTATGTGTGAGTGGGTTTGAATGTATGTCAGTGTGTGTGTGGATGTGGGTTTGAGTGTGTGTGTTTGTGTGTGTAGGTCCTTCCTGTCCCGGGGGAAGGCCACAGCAGGCTCGAACAGCCTCTCAGTAGGCAGCACATCAAGAGGAAGACAGTCCAGCGCGCCACAGTGGAACCCATTCTAACCCTGTCCAACCCAACTGTCAGTCACCACTGGAAAAAGAGGATGTGATTGCAGCAGAAACCCCACACTAACAGACAGCATGGAACAGAAGACAAAAAGAAGAAGACCTGCTTTCTAAATCTCTGTGGTTGGCCTCACCTCCCATCTGCCTCCCTACACAGCTGCGTGTTGGTAGCTGCTGAGTCGAGGCTACATCATTAAAAGAACACAAGTGTCCTCGTTGGAGGATGGACTCATCAAGGTGGATGGTAATTAATGTCGCTCTGAGGAAGAGGCTGTGTCTTCAGTTACAGTAAAAGGAGGTTTGCCTTCAACAGAAACTAAATACAGGCGAACACACACACACACTGTAGTCCCCACTGCCTCTCCCTTCCATCTTTCACTGCTCTGAGGACCTGTCCACACTAGTCTGCACTCCCCCTCTGATTCAGTATCAACCCCCCAGGTCAGTCCCTGGAGGCTTTCTAACCAGGGGGTCATTAGCAGGAGGAAGCCTTGGCTGGACTAATGCAGCTCTCCTCTCCAGCACTACTAACATTACCCCCCTCAAACAGAGCCCTAATGGGAGACTAAGCCTCTTAGAGAGCAGGTATTTGGTCATGTGAGCATATGTCCTTCCTGTGGGTGGGTTTGTATATTCTTTTATTGACTCTAACAGAGGGTCACTTGGATCTGTAGGTTTCTCTTTCATTCTCTTCGTGTTCTACTGGCCAGTTAGGTTGTAAGATCATTGCTTACTCATCCAACTGTACTTGTGAACCAGTCAGAAAAAGAGAGAGAAAAACAAAGAGAGATAGAGAGTGTACGAGATATTTCAAGAGACATATTGAACTACAGGGCTTTAGAAAGAAAATATCGGGCCATATTCTGCCTGGCTATGGACATGCTGCAACAGACTCAGACATTAGGCCCAGATTATAACTGGGAGCTGTAGACTTTCTCTGATCAGAGCTGTTACAGTATACAGTGGGTTTTCTCTAAATTAGTAGCATGTGCAATGTGCATTGCTAAAAACATCTTGGCTCCTTTGGCCTGACACTAGTACTGATCAAATTGAGCTGAAACACAGTACAATCTGTTAAGTATCTGCAATACTATGAGCCCCTGTCCATTAGGCCTCTCATTGAAAACAATATTGTTTTCAAGTCTGTTAGCCTAGCTACGACCATTCAGGATGTAGAAGTGACGCGACTGGGTTCTCTCTCTTACTTTCCCCTCCAGGAGTGCTTTGTGGTGTAGAAACAGGCCAGGTCTTTGTTGTCTTTGACGACATTCATTTTCTGGCAGGACCTGCAACAAACAAAAGCAAATGTCAAATAAGGTCACAAAATAGCCATGATTGCTAGGGATTCAGTTGTTCCACATCTCAGTTGTTTCAACTCTGTGCAGCTTTGTAGGCCAGGCCTTCACACACACACAGGCACACACACTTGAATGGGAACTCAATTACAGGGAGACACAGTGGTACAGTAGAAGGGATTTCCCTAAACACATAGTATGTGAAGGAGAGGGGAAAGAAGAGTGACTAAAGCATACAGGCCATTCTGTATGACAAGCATGAACTACCTTATAGACTGGCTGCTGTTAGCTTTAAAGACCAAGCATGACCTTCACCCTCCAATACCGTATATCCTAAAGCTGATGTCATGGAATGTCACATTCCAACTAGGCCTAAATGATGACACACAAGCACACTTCTAACGCCCACCTCCAACGCGCACACTTGACATAACCCACAAACATTCTACACCTCAAAGTCAAATCCTTTTCGAGCCTCCCTCGGCTCTGAGAGTCCTCCTCTCGAGGCGCTGACAAAGTCATCACTCTGTACCTGTAAACAGGGTTAAACAGCCAGGGAGACTCCTCACACCAGACACGGTGGAATCCCCTGACTGACGGGGAAAAAGATTTCAATGATAAATAACAAACCCAGATAACTAAATAAAACCATGATTCTTTCCAGTCTAAGGACTAGATGAAAATAAGGACTTAAATCTAATTACTAAGCCAGCTGCTACAAAAAGTCTGGAAACTAAATCAACTCGGTGCTTTGTTCTTCTGCAACCTTCAGTTTCCTCTACTTTGAGTCGTAAAAGATGTTTCAGTTATTCAGATGCTATCTGTTTACATATTTTCTGCTGAAATGTTGAGATCTAACTCACACATGCATGCACGTACGCGCACACAACACGACATCAACACAAGATCACTATAAACAATTCAATCCGACCACAGACCAGACCGTTAACAGTCCAGCAAAGTCAAGCGGCCAGAGGAACACCAGAGGGGAACAGCCAGCGACCTTTCTCTGTCAGCCACACCGCCGTCACCAGGAGGACCTGTGTCAGCAGATCCTGGGAAGTACTGACTCCTTTCCTTCCTCTCCATGTCAGCTTGCAGATGAAGCAGGGAACAGAAAAATAAGTCCCAATCAATGATGCCTGGAGTCCAATGTGCTTCAAGGAGATGAGAGTTTGGCCCTTGTCACAGGCCAGGTCTGATCACAGAGTTCTGTATGATCCACACACACGACGACTACGTCCAAGACCAAGCATGTGACAATGGGCCTGGATGTTAACCATTTGATAGGTAAATCTATGCTAGAAAGAGGACCGAGCGAGCAAAGACGAGAAGCCTTCTGCCTGACATTCCTCTGCAATTCTCTGCCTCTGTGGCTCTTATACTGGAGCGAACACGGGGAGGGGGTGGGCAGAAAGCACAAAAGCGAGGTTTACAAGAGGCATCAAGGCTGGCTCCACGTGCTGGGCACTACGTTTGAGGGCTGTACAGTTTAATTCTGTTACTCGGGTGAGGGTATAAAAAGACCGGTGCAGATTCCAGTACTAAGTCATGTGATGGCCCTTCCTGTGAAAGATCAATAGAACCAGAAATCTATGACTGACCTAGCACTGGTGGAGCAGAGGGCAGTGCATAGGCTTGCTAGCCTGGTTTACATGCAACCCCCAATACATGTTTTACATTTAAAATAGTAGGTTTCCAGCTGTTCTCTTAGTTTAAAAATTGCTGTTCTAAACATGCACATCCCTCCAAGAATCAAGTTTAGAACAGATAAGAATTATGAGCTGAGCTTTAATAAGAAATTATGGAAAAATTGTACAGATGCAGCGGATGATGAATTACAGTAAGATCTAAATGCCCAGTTGCCACTAGCTACACTACTGGGGGCTACAGAAAAAAAACAATTTACAACATAGAGAAGTAGCGTGATACCCCACAGAGGAACTTCTGATGGACTTTTAGTGACACCTCACATTGAGACACAACAGGGATTGGTTGCAGTAGAACATGTGAAGGCACAGCTTGGCTTCCCAGGCAGCGTGTGCTGACTGTGCATAGACTTGCAAAATTTGTCTGTAACTTACTAGTGTAGTACTGCAGGTAGGAAGTGTACCTAGGTTATAGGCTACAATGAGATGATAGTGCTACTGTGGTCGAGGCATCGTCTCCCCCAAAAAACTTATATGCAAGACAGTATTTCCTTACAAAGTTAATCAAGTTAATTATTTTCCCATGACTTTCAGCCATGACCTTTCTTTCAAGAATACAAAAAAGGGCAACCAATAGTCCCTCCCACAGTCAATTACATGCTTTACTAAAACAACCAAAACATTTGCATGACACCCCCGGCATGTTACACAAGAAAATGTGTATTGTTGTGGTGGTTACGTACTAACTTATAACAATATAAACTAGCGCTACGTCTCTAGTTTCTACGAACGAATGCAACCCGTGGAATAATAAATATGTTGCCTGTTCGTTGGGCCAGAGTCTCTACAATTTGATAAATAAATGCCTACTCATTTGATGATCACAGCCCGTTTGACAGAGACCATGTAACCCGGCAAACTCTGACAGCGACATGCGAACTAGCAAGATGCTAACAAACAGCTCAAAAATAGCGAGCAAGTTAGCCGGGAGGAGCAGGACAGGAGGCCAGACGAGAACGTCTAGTGTTCTTGACCAGCTAGCAAGTTGACAGACAGGGCCACTCATTTCCGTGATGCGTTACTGCAGACAGTGTTATCTTGATATTATGCTCATTATGACAGCGATATCTAACGATATGAAAACGTGTATCCACGTTTGCAAAGGGTCAGCATACCGGCTAGCTGAGTAGCCAAACAAACGTATTTTTGTCAGCTAGCTTGCTCGCTCCAGAAAAGAAAGTGTCTGAATCAATCCATGGAACGAAAACATGGAGATTGAGTGGTGGAGTACCAGTCGCAGATTCATTTACCTGTATATTCGCTACCAAATGCAATTCTTATCCGTCCCTTAGCCCCCCACCCTCCAATATGGGTTGCAGGTGTGTATCTGTTTTTTCAATCCGATGGACTAGCTTCTCAATTGCGCTGTCTTCTTGGAACTCAGGACGCTGCCATATTCCTCATACCAAAAGTACATTACAGCGCAAGCGCGAATGCTTGCTGTCATGAGTCTGTCAGCTGATCTGTTTGCCAGGAAGTACCTATAGGGAGACGTCTGATCTAGGAACCGTCTTGTGCGATAGCTCTATATAAAGACCAAAGCCAAACCTGACCTTGAATCAGTTGCTTGACCACAATGAATTGATAGAGAGTACACGTACAAGATACAAAGGGATTTGTAAGATGTAGGCAAGACGGTGTTAAAGAAAACACCTTCCAGGCACAGTGTTAATAGTTTACATACCCTAATCTTTTAAAAGTAATTTGCATAAACAAATATGCCTCGTGGCATCTTTCATGGTGAAAATTAGTCAGCATTTAGACTATAAATTCTAAATCTCAACAAATGACTGCCCCATCGAAACCAAGACTACATAGCCTGCAGGCTACATTAGCCTATATGAAAAGTAATAATACCTGAGCTGCTTAATTAGACCTCCATTACTCTCTTAATATCAACCAGAGATATAATAATATAACTTCTAACATTTTCCACAAGTTCTTCAAACATCTTATAGTTTGTAAATTATCATTCTTCCAGTCACCTATGTAGGGAGGTCAAAAACAAGCAATCATGGTCAGCGCAGTGGGTTTTTAGGCATAACACTTTCTTTAAGAGTTTGGTGCCCTCTAGAGCTGCTTTCCCCACACTGCACTTCCCAAGCTAGACGTGTGGCCTACTGGCCTCCTTTACTATACAGCAGATGTGTTTTCATGCTGCACAAAGTAGAAATAGGAATATTTATATTAACTTAACATATCTAGCCAATGTCTAACCACTTGAGCTGGCCTACTCTAAATGCACTACTAAATATTCTCTGGTTACAATCATCCGGTTACAATCAAGTTTTCAGTGAAAGACAAATTCGGAAGAAATTGTATGACAAAGCAATGAAGTTTGAAAGGGATTTGGGGGATATTTGTCAGTGATGAAACAGCCTAAAAAAGCACATTACACCAGCTGACAAACCACAAAGAAATCGTTGCCATAGTTTCCATTGTATGTTCTCTCTTGACTGAGTGTCCCACCTATCCTGTGTACTACAGTTGCTGTTTCACGCCTTATCTATATGCACAATGTATTTCTGTGCCATAAATAGAAGCCTCAGTAGGTCTTCTCACAAAGCTGTGTACGTCCATAACAGACCAATCTACTGTTCAAGCCTCAAAAGATGTTCCTCTACTTTCCCTCACATCCCTGAAACTGAACACATTCTAACTGTGACTTTTTAGCCCCTTTAGTTTGAGATGAACTGTTTCTTTTCGGTGGCACTTGGTTTGCTGGTTTAAAGAGTGTGAGAAACTCACCGTGATTGAAGGTAGAGAGGAAACATCGTGGCCTCTGTGAGTGTCAGAGTTGTGTGGAGTGGGACAGACAGCAACGCCAGAGAGATCACGTTATGAAGCATCTGATTCTAGTGGCTAACCATGCGCTACCGGTTAGCCCTAATTTAATTATAAACCGACACAAGGAGGGGAAAAGAGAGCTTTTTCGTTTTTCTGTGAGTCTCCCAAACAAAATGTACATTGACGTCTCCCACTATGCTTCTGAGGAAGAAGGCATCCAAGGAGGCAGACTAACTGAACTTTTATGAACTTCTGATTCGGGCCACATGGAGTCAAATAGGAATTAAGGGCTGAGTCGGGCCCAAGGAACAACACACACACTGTGTCCAATCCGTTTAGTGTGTTGAACCAGATAGGCTCCTGACAAGCAACCAGATCGTATCTAGAAACTATGGAATATCGTGAAACTTTACTAAATTAGGTAAGATTTTGAGACCATTATATAAATATGGGAACTATCATGGGAACTACCTATCTAAAACTGGTCAAATAAATGTCACTCAGTTGGAACGAGTTCACCAGCAGTAAAGTCCAGACAATGTAACCCCTGTAACAACTGAACCCTGAATGGTCTTGAACGGTTGGGGTCACAGATAGCAGAGTTAATTATGGTTGTTAAAATACCTTCACCGAAGTTTCACAGTGGTGTTTTCTAAATGATAGACAGAAAAAAATTGTTTTTGCTGGTATATACAACACACACAATCTATAACTAGCAGATTTCAGAGTGCATGTAGCCTACTGTATGTGTGTGTGTGCGTGTGCGCGCGCTTATGTCCGTGTGTTTTAGCTCTACTTGAAACTTGGAACTCGAATCCTAAATATCTGAGCACCTCAGTCGATACTGTATCATTTACAGATCTTAAATATGTATTTTCCATATACAGCTATTAATTTACTATTTTACTTTTTATTTTTTCCTTTTTAAACCTGTGGCGCCCTGAGATTGCCTCGACAGTGTATTATTGTTAGTGTTCATATTATTAACAGTTCTGAACGTTGTGCTGTTGAACCTGCCCTTAGTAACCAGCTCATGACGCTAGTATTCTGTAACCAAGGTACATTCTCCAAACAGAGAGGGCTAGCTAGTAAATGACCAGATTATCTTCTCAGATATAACACAATTTCCACGCGAATCGAACTGAACTACATAAAAAAAGGCTCTGGGCTGAGTTTTTTTTGTGTAACCTTTGCTTCCTAGCGTGCATTGTTACTCTAAAGATACCGGTTTAAAAAGTCGCAATTGGTGTTTTAGTTGATCCTTCTACGTTAGCCACAATGGTGAGTACAGTAGCTAGCATGCTAACATAAGCTAGCTAGTCAGACATCGTTGGCCAACCAGCCGTACGTGAAGCGTGCTTCTAATACCTTAGCAAGAAGCCCACCTATAGCTTATAAACATGTATTATATTGAATGTGAATGTAGCTACAATAGCTGATGTTAGGTTGCTAAATCTGAAACTGCAAGCTAGGTTAACAGTTTCTGTAGCTCTGCTAGGCTCATAACACCAATAAGATGGTCTTAGACCCCTGCCTTGGTTTTTGTGACAAACCATCCAGCTATAAACACGAGACAAATTTATATGTGGTGAAAGTTTTGGTGATCATTTGGCACTCATGAAACCCGAACTTTAATTTCTCTTTCTCTCTCTCCAAGGCTGAGTTTGGTTTCAATGAACACCATCAGAATGAAACCATCAACTACATGCGCTTTGCACGCTCTAAGAGGGTCCTGAGACTTAAGACTATTGACACCTGCTTTGAAGATCTCAAGGACAGCCGGTGTGTTTTCCTTAAATGTTTTCCTTGACTATGGTTTAATGTGTCATTTGTTTGTGTGTCCATCTATGTTTGTCTGTGTGCTTGCATTTGTGTTTTAATGTGTGTTTTCAGGCTGATCGAAGGGATGGGAGTGTATGTACAAATGAGCCGATATGAGTAAAACATTTATCAAAATAAAATGGTGTGTTTGGCCAGACTGGTAGAGGAGACGTTCACGGTGGATGAGGTGCGGGACATGCTGGACGGGCTGCAGGCGGTGGTGCGTGGGGAGGTGGAGACGGAGCTCATCGACACGGCCCACACCAACGTGCTCCTCCTCAGACAGCTCTTCTCCCAGGCTGAGAAGTTCTACCTGCGTCTGCAGGCCGACATCTCAGAGCTGGAGAACAGGTGAGAGGTAGTCTGGAGGAGCAGTGGCGGATCTAGAGATTTGCATTCGGGGTGGCAATGGGGTGGCAGAAGGAAGTTGTTGGGTGGCCTCCTGGAGGCGAATCAAAACCCAAAGTAGGGGGGGGGGGGTACGGTACTCCCTATGGTAAATGATTAGGCTATAACATTGTAGTTTGAATTAAACAATAACATTAATATTATTTATTGAAATGTTCTGTAATATACAAATAATATTTTTCCATGGGAAGATTGGGGTGGCAATATTTTTTATTGGGGTGGCAGCGGCCACCCCTTGCCACCAGTATTTATCTGTGCGGGGTTGGTCTTTTATGGCACACTTAGTTTTAATTTTTTTATTTAGGTTGGACTGAAATTCGTTGTTTTTCACATTGTTTGTTGGAATAGTTATTCGAAAAAGATTCATGGGAACATGTCATAATACAGTTCAACAGTTCAAGGGTCAGGAGTGTCACACACATGCTCAGGTAGGAAGAATGTCATTGCTGTGACCACACTTAGCTTCTGGAAGGAGTGCCTCATATGTTCATGTTTACACAGTCGGGCACCTCCCAAATTGTAGCATCTTCTTCAGGGCTCTTCATGTGAACGGCACACTGCTTCACCTATGTGGTTAAGGCACTCACAGTGAAAGGCAGCCAGCTTAGGAACCACAGCTGTGTGACCTGTTGTGGTTACCGTTTTCTAGTTCGTATTCTGTTACTTTTATGTTTCTTTTGTGATCTTTACTGCATGTTTTCTGCCAGCACTTGTAATAAGAGAAACGTGTCAAGCGAGTAGGCAAGGAGTGCAAACAGGAGAAGAAAGTAGTAACTGAGAAACTTAAAAAAAGTGAAAGAAGACGGGCTTCTTGCAGTCAAGGTAACCAGGCCTGGCTGCCAAGAATGTGTAAATGGCAAGTCTGGACACAAATCCATATGACAATGTTATACACCTTGAAGTAGGTACTACATCACTATGTGTGTGGTTGTCAGACATCGTTTTGTTTTTAACCCCATTTGCAATGGGCAATCAATAGTGAAACCTTGGTAATAAGCAGTTACTAAGCATCCTTAACTTTGAGGGGTATTTGCTGTGTTTTAGGACTTACAGTATACTGTCTAATATAAGGGGCTATCAGGGTTCTCTGTATTCATGATGCAGGTGGGCCCTGCTCACCCCCTCCCTGTCTCTGAGGGCAGATCCTGACTTGGTACAAAGCCACAGAAGCATTGCTCTGGAAGATTTATAGTGTGATTTAGTGAACCTGACCAGCCTGGAGAGCATTTCATTGGCTGTGGGTGAGTGTGTCTCTTGAGGAGGAGGTAGGTACAGAGTAAAAAGTTGTAGCTTTTTGATGTTGAAAAGCTTTTAGTCCTTGAACAGCGTGGTGATGTGATTACAGGGGGTACATCAACATGGAGAAAAGTCACGAGGAGATGCTTTGTAACTTGGCCTTTGATTTGCCTCTGCCTGAATAGAGCTGCCTAAAAGGACCTGACACTAGTGTTTCTCAACTCTGGTTTAAGATGTTTGTTTGCTCCTTGGAACACAACTGATTCAAATGAATAGGTCATTATCTCTGCAGAAGCTGTGGTTCATTTTGTACCAGTGCATTGCCATGGTAACCCAGGCTGCACACCTAACCTTCTCCGGAGGTTATGTTTGAGATAAGAGATCAACACATATAAAAGCACGACTGACAAATCAATTCTCTTGGAAAATGGCATCACCATTCCTAGAGGAAGATCCTGTGAAAGTAAATCCTTCTGTCAAATTCAGTAATTACTGTGTTCAGTAAATCCATTGAACATTGAGTTATGGCGCTTTTTGCTTGCAGCTGTGTGTGACAGGAGCGGTGGAGGGGGTTGCATTCACTGTAAGACATCATCTAGTGAACTGGTGACCCTGAGGAAAGTCAAAGCACCAAACAGGCAAACCCAGGCGTGTTGTAGATGGTGTTGTTTCATGTTTTTGTGCAGTGAGACAAACAGGCCTGTTGGAAGTGTGAGATGCGTAGGACTTTAGTGACTGTCAGTAAGGCGTAGATACACCCCTCACCACAGGTCTACGTGCATTTATCTGCCTTTTCCAACCACATTGAAGTAAACTGACAGTTGTGTTCACCTCAAACACATCATGTGTTGAGTTTTAAGCATTTGTTTTCTAGGACAATGGGTGTAAATATTTTTATTTGTTTAAAGAATGGATGTTTTTTGTTGGATGTTTTGCACCGGCTTGCTAAATTCACACCTCATAAATGTTGACCAACACGGCAAAGTCACGTACACTGACTTTCCCATGAAACGCTTTATTCAATTATTTTGATGAAGTGGTTCAAATGTATTAATAGTCTTGGTTGCAGTATGTAGTGTACTTTTATTTATAAATTTTTTGTGATCTGTGTTTCTTGTGTCTATTCCTGTCTGTAGAGAACTGTTAGAACAAGTGGCTGAGTTTGAGAAGACAGATTTTAAAAGCACTAATAAGGTGAGTCTATTATAACATCAGAATAACTTTTGTTGGAGTTATTACACATATTATCCAAACACTTTGGATAATATTTCAATTCAGTGAAATCCTGTTCGTATCACAAGATCTTAGACCCCTTTCACAACAACAGTCCAAGTAGTCAAGTAAACAGTCATGCATGCATTGTAACAACAGTGATGCCGTGCATGGAAACTGACCAATCAATTGGTGGTTTAAGTATGTCAGAATGAGGTGTTGGAAAGTAGGGATTTTGTAATGTCACACCTAGCCAGAGGCAACAGCCTTCTCTAGAACATCAAGTGGTAGTGTTTGAGGTGGGGAGTCAGATGGCTGAGTGGTTAGGGAAGCGGGCTAGTAATCAGAAGGTTGCTAGTTCGATTCCCGGCTATGCCAACCAAATGACGTTGTGTCCTTGGGCAAGGCACTTCACCCTACTTGCCTCAGGGAGAATGTCCCTGTACTTACTGTAAGTCGCTCTGGATAAGAGCGTCTGCTAAATGGCTAAATGTAAATGTAATGTAGGTGAACCCCCCCCCTCTCTCCTCCTCCTCAACCACAAGGACATATACACTGTGAGGAGGGCCAATAATAAAATGTTCCACAGCAGAAGAAGTACTGTTGTTTTTCACACATGGTGCTTGTCACGCACAGTGCCCTTTCGTCACCTCTGGTCCTGTCGTTCTAGTTTTTGGAAGGCATGGCCTACATATACCAGAACAGTTTGGGGCGTCTAGCTGCCTTCTTTATTGTGTCTTTGTTGTGTTCTCCTGAATTAATTTTCTTAGTTTAGGTTATTCTCAGTGATTCGGTGAATTATTCAATATCATAACAAATTTAAATTCTTACTTTATCATATATATTGTTGATAAGTATAGTAACTCATATAGATTAGGATGAATAGTATTTATCAAAGGTTTAGATTATTTATTATAGGTTTAGATAGGCCGCTAGGAATCGTCAAGAGGTGCAGGACTAAAGAATTCCAATGTACCTGTACTTGCTACAAATGGCAAATAAACTTGAAACTTGAATCTTAGGTCAACCAGGAGATCAGCAAGCCTAAGCTAGCACCCCTAAATGAGGGAGGGGTGTCGGAGCTCCTGAACAAGGTATGGATCTCATCCTCAAGCCTGGGATTACCAGGGATTAGTGCTGTTATATTAAAAGCATCCTTCTGAACCTGTTATTTATGAATTGATTGGGGGCCAGGAGATATCCAGACTGCAGGAGGAGAACGAAAAGCTGAAAGGCAGACTCCGGACGCTGGAATCTCAGGTATCACCGACATCGTAAGATGTCTTGAACATCATGTCTCGCCAGGCCACAGACAGTTCTACCCTTGATACATGAATTGGGTGGTTTAATGATAAATGAAGGAAAACTGTCATTGTTTTGTCAGGCCATGAGTGCTATGGATGAGAAGAGCCAGGCTGAGCGAGCTCTGAAAGATCTGCAGAAGATCCAAGGGGAACAGCAGGTAGAGTATTAACACAGTACCTAGTACTCATACAAATACTTTTTGTACGGCCAGTAAACCAGGGACAAATCCACATGAGCTGCTGCTGTGAATGTGTGGACCTGAGTTCTCCGACCCAGGTAGAGATGGAAACAAGGTCTCCAGTCATGGGGTACTAGTCGATCTTGGTATTAGACACAAGGATGTGAGTATGACTTGAGTAGAAAGGGTGGATGAGTGGAGGGTTAGATAGAGGGGGGGGGGGCTTATACCATATCTCTGTTTGATAGTCCTTCAGTTTTTTGGTTTGGCTTACATCTATGCTGGAATCCTGTTTTGTAGATAAGTAATCTAGCGCTTCTTCAAATATTCTCCTGCATTTGGCTCTTTCTTGCTTGTCAACTGTTATTTGATTTCATTTGCTCTCATGGAAATGAACTGGTATGTATCAATCTGACCTACGTGAGTGCACATTTAGAAGTGTTTGAGAGAGACATTTTGTGAGTGAAAGCTTACAATGGTGTTTGCCAGTACGTCCAGGCATGGAATTGTATGTCTCTGTATGTGTGTATTTGTCTGTGTGCATGTGTGTAGTGTGTGTAGTGTGTTTTCCCCCCAACTTCACCACTGACAGTTCCCGATTGTCTCGCACAGCTGGCGTGTCGTTCCCAGGAGATCAGCAGCCTGGAAGGAACGGTGTCGGCGCTGCAGGAGGACTACCAGCGCTCCCTCCACGCCAGCGCCGCCTCCCAGAAGGACCTGCAGCAGAACCTGGTCTCTGCCAAGCACGACCTGCTCAGGGTCCAGGATCAGCTGGCTCTGGCTGAGAAGGTATCGCAGCATTCACCAGGAGCTAGGGTCTACCCAGGCTGGGTTTAACCTGTCACTGTGGGTCCTACCTGTCACAGTATCCCCTCCTCTACTGCCCTGACCCTGTGTGTGGGTGTGTGTGTGTGTCTGTGTGTGTGTGTGTGTGTCCGTGCCCAGGAGCTAGAGAAGAAGTTCCAACAGACTGCAGCCTACCGCAACATGAAGGAAATACTCACCAAGAAGAACGAGCAGATCAAGGATATCAGGAAACGACTGCAGAGGTCAGTGAGGGAGCCTCCACACTTCCACACACACTCTGCTCTCTGAAAGAAAGCACTGTGTAGAAATCTACCTTCACATGAATGGCAATTGTCAAAAGAAAGTTTTTGAATTTGTTTACTTCAGATATGAGTCAGATGAATGAGCCTCACCCAGTACAGATGAACGTGACCCAGCAGACCAGGACGACAAATGGACCTATCAGAAGAGAGTGTGGAGGAGAGACCGAACAAATCATTTATCTTACGGCTGCACTTGTAGAACGAGAGACGCTTCCCCCCAGAATTCTATCATCCAGCTTCTCCAACATCTTTTCTAGTCATTGACTTTAGTAGAGGAATGTGAGTATGGTCGTGGCATTTGGTGGATGGAGATTGTGGGCCTAGCAGATGTTTCTAGTTTCTGGAAGTTTCTGATTGTTCTGCTACCATGGTGTGGCCTCCCGTAAAGTTGCAGTTGTAGCTTGTGTATGTTTTATTCAATCAGTTTCTTAGTCAGCTAGCGTCCTATGCAAGTACTGTCACACCCCCTGTCAAAGTTGGCCTTCTCATGATTTTGGTGTTGAGTAAAGATGCTGGATACCTTGAGGCCTGCAGTCAAACCTCTCTCTCTCTCTCTCTCTCTCTCATCAAACTGATACATAGTTCTATGGCACCACATAGATGAACCTGTCTTCTTTATGCACTAGTGTGTCTGCTATGTTCACCAGTCAGACAACAACTGCTTTATTCAGAATGACGAACCCTACAAAAGCTTGTGTGATAGAGGTAGGGATTAGCCTAATGGACCAAGGTACTTTACATTTCAGTTACGCTAGCGAGTTAGTTTTCTTTGAGACCTTTCCTTGATACCTTGGAGGAACGTCTGGGGAAATGTGGTGCAGTCACAATGTAATTTATGACACGTGCTTTAATTTCTTACCGTTTATATCTTCTGTTACTGCTTAATGATGTGTATGCTGTGTGAGTAGGGAGTATTTTTATGGGAACACCAAACTGTGTATTTTTTCTTAAATGCTGACAGTAATGAAAGTGAATGAAAAGCTATATAACTCTGCCTCTGATGTAATGCTCTTGTAGAGTATTATGCATCTATTGTTCTGTTAGACATGCATATGTGTGTATTGTGCAAAGTGGGAACTAAATTAAAAAAACGGTTGCCAAAAACGAGGATGGCTTCATTTACATTTGCTTTGATAAGCTCTGCTTTACGTGATTCCTTTGCAGCCATACAGTACTAATCTAAAACGATACCATTCATAGTGAACAGTGATTTGAGATAAACGGACTACTACAAGTAGTTATACTAGTACTGATTCATGGGATTAAATAATCCATACATTTAGTATGGATTTAGTATGGAGTCTACATATGATCCTTACAATTATGAAGCATAGATATTATTTTACAGTTAAGGAATCCTCCATGCATCCTTCACCAGAACATCAAATAGAAGCATGTAAGGTGTCCTCCAGCTGCACAGAGACAGTGTGTTCAGGGTGTGTCTTCACCAGCACCTGCTCACAGCAGACAGGTCTGCCCATGCCTCCTCAGCACAGGGCAGCCGGCTGAGGAACCTCCCCCAGAGGCTTTCAAGATCAGGCAGGGCCTCCTTCCCATCATCACAGTTAACGTGGACACCGTGTTCCACACTGCAGAGGTAGAAGATTGAAGCAACTATAGGAACAATCCTAAGCTACAGAACAGCCTCAAGGTGACTGCTTATGTGACATATTTATAGATTTCTGTGATTTTCTGATGGTTGGATGTGCCTTGGGATCTCCATCTAGGCTAGGTGTGTTTGGGCGTGTCTGTCTCCTGATCTCTCTATATAAACCTTCTGTGTTCATCCACACCCCACTAGCTTCCTGAAGCACATCTCTGCCTGCTCCAGCTATCATGGCTCTCTCTTTGTCATCTTCCAGGCTGTCCGGGTCTGGTGGTTTGGGCTTCTCCAGCCTGGGTGGGGCTGGTGGTGGTGCTGGAGGGATGGCCCTTGCTCTCCGTTCTGGGATTGGCTTAGGCATGGGGATGGGGCTAGGTGGTGGTCTTGGTCTAGGGGGTGGTGGAGGAGGCTATGGGCTGGGACTGGGTGGAGGGCTGGGTCTAGGGGGTGGTGGAGGAGGCTATGGGCTGGGACTGGGTGGAGGTCTGGGTCTAGGGGGTGGTGGAGGAGGCTATGGGCTGGGACTGGGTGGAGGGCTGGGTCTAGGGGGTGGTGGAGGAGGCTTTGGGCTGGGTGGAGGTGGAGGAGGTGACGGGGCATTGATGGCCAGCTCTGCTTTTTCCATGGGACGTAGCATGGCCGCCGGGGGGATGAGCGCAGGGGCTTCCCTGCTTGCGGCTAGCTCCGCCCAGGCTGGTGGGCTCGTCTTGGCCCCGGTCCTCACCCGCGCCGCGGAGAAACACACGCTCTCTGGCCTCAACGAGCGCTTCGCAGGCTACATCACCAAGGTGAGGCAGCTCCATCAGGAGAACGCCGCTCTAGAGGCCCAGCTGGCCCAGCTCACCGGCGGGGCGGACGTGGCACATGAGGGCTCGGGGATGGTCACCACGGCGGGGTACGAGAGCCAGCTGGTGGAGTACAGGGGGAAGCTGGAGAGCCTGACCTTGGACACCGTCAGGCTGGAGATTGTACTAGACGGCATCCGGGGAACAGCCCACGAACTGAAGGCCAAGTAAGGGACACTTCATGAAAATACATACCTTACTCTGAGAGAGAACAGTTAACATACCAAATGTAACTGAGGCTTAAAGGACTGTATCTGTTCTTACATCAAATATATATATTTGATATAGGAAGCTTCTTAGAAATAGAGCTACTGTGGATTTACTGTGCATATTTTTCTACATTTATGTGAAATGTAAATGATATATTTTGGCTTCTGTTTTCTTGTCTTGCAGATATGATTTTGAGCAGGGTGTGAGGTTTCAGCTTGAAGCAGATATTGCATCAATGAAAAGGGTAGGCAACGTTTAATGTGGTCATGAAAATATGACACAACAGGAGAATTGTCTAACATGAACAGTGACTGATCAACAGTCAGTGCTTATTGTAGGTGTAGTTGTACATGTAATTGTTGAAAATGTGTCTGCTTTTAGGACATTGATATGGCCTCTGACGTAAGTGTTGAACTGCATGCCAAACACTCCAGCTTGAAAGAAGATCTAGACTTTGTCACCAAGACTCAGGATGAGGTAATATCACTGTGGCTATAGCTTACACAGAACACAACCCCACCCAACACACCACAACAACAAAAACAAAACAAAAACATTAAACACTCCAAGAACGAAACACAACAGAAGCCTTCCACCCCCAACCCCCCCAACAGCAAACAACTCACCACAACACAATACAACACCCCCCTCGACCCGCCCCACAACACAACACTTGAGTAACCACACGAAAAGAAGGCAGAACAGGACATTTCTGGTTCTGTGGTCAGGAGTTGTTCAGCCTGCAGTCCAAGCTGGGAGCCTCGTCCACGGACACGTCAGTCTCCATGATCCAGGTGGACACGAACAAGTCCTTCGACGTGGCGGCCGCCCTCAACAAGATGAGGATGGAGCACGAGGACTGTGTGAGACAACACAGAGAGGAAGCTGACGCGTACTACAAACTCAAGGTACAGCTCATCCGACACTCTTCACCTGCGTTTCTTGTCTTGTGAATTAAGTTTGGAATATCAGTAAACAATAGTGTCTATGGAAATAGATATTGTAGTGTTTTATAATTCAAACACATTGTTTATAGTTCTCCAGTTCCGTGGTAGACATTGATGTGTGTGTCCAGCAGGGGGCACTTGACATGATGACATAATGTACATCAATGGCCTTATGGTTTGAGACAATATTTAGTTGATAAGAATTGTAGGTGTTATAACACCAAGTCTTTAACTATGACCTACATGGTAATTATAAAACAGGTTAGTTTAAAAGAGACTCTTTCAATGCAACTCAATGCAATTGTGTCTATTGTACAAACAAACCATGTTCGTTAGAGTTAAATGTGCATCTGACCTGGGATCCAAATACTTTCATTCACTGTTAGCTTGCATCTTCCTCGAGTGTGGGGGTGCACTTGATTTGCATTTTTTGAGCAGGCCACCTGCTTCATCAAACCAGAGAAGAGCGCCCACGCAGAGAAAATTAAACTCAGATCGTTTGCAGAACTGAACAAAGTTATAGGTTGCAGACCTGAAAAAAGTTCAATGTAGCAGGCCAGTGGTGGCTAGTCAACCATAATGTACCTTTTTCCTGTTATGAGTGTAACTTTCCCAGCCACAGTGTGTACTGTGGGTGGGTGTAATGTGGGCTACAGCGATGTTCATGCTATATGCACTCAGCTTTCTATTGGTGGAGATGGACGCACACATGCGTTCACTTTCCCATGATGCAAAACCATGCATTTTATGCTCTCCCACGCAACACCGTTTGTCAAAGCGACTGCGAAAACTAAACTTGACACCTCTTCTCTTCTCCACTTTTCTCTTCACCTCTCCTTTCCTCTCTTCCTCTCCCTTCTCCACTCTCTCCTCTCCTCCCCAGATGGATGAGGTACAGGCTGCCACCGCCAGCAGCTCCCAGGCCCTGTCGGCCTCCAAGGCAGAGATCTCCTCCAGCAGGAAGGAGCTGCAGGCCCTCAGCCTGGAGCTACAGAGCTTTGTCAATGTTGTGAGTGTGTGTATGTGTGTGTGTCTGTCTGTTTGTGTGTGTGCATGTGTCAAGGAGGCTTGAGTGTGTGAATATAAGAAAACAGAATAATACACAAAAAATAACCTTCAAAAGACTTTGAAGGTAGAAAAGTCTTTGTAGCATAACATTATTTTCCTTTCTTAGACATTGTTATTGTAACAGTTCCAGGATGTTACCGATTATCGTGAAATAAATCACTGCGAGACGACAGACACAGAGGAAGTGGTTGAGCAGTTGTGTTCGTGCCAAAGTCCCCAGTGCATCGAGGGCACAAGAGCAGCCGTGCTTTCCCAGAAGCTACAAAGGAGCCTGCTAATACAAATCACAAGGGACCAATCACAGCAGCTTCCTCTGTCTGTCTGCTCTGGGCTTGGACACCAAGGGGGTTTCTCTCAGAGCAGTCAACTGTTTGGTGTTTTTCTGTAGAAGTTGGAATTATTGTAAAACAGAAACAGTTTTGGAATCCTCACTTTTATCACTCACAACCCCCCCCCACCCCTCCAGAGCTTGACCCTGGAGCGCAGCCTGGCTGAGGCCCATGCCCATGCCTCGGGGGGCGTGTCTGAGTACCAGGCTCAGATCGCCAGCTTGGAGGCTGCCATCGAGGTTGCCAAAGGTGACCTGCACAAGCAGATCCTTGGTTACCAGGAGCTGCTGGACGTCAAGCTGGCGCTGGACGCAGAGATCTCCACCTACAGGACATTGATGGATGGAGGCGACATCAGGTCAAGAGGCCAAACACATTATCTTCTCAGTAGCCTGTATTTGTTTTCAGGGTGCAGTTTTTGATCCTTCCCATCTGTGTTCACCTCTGCAGCTTCCCCGTCCAGAACTTTAGCTCCTCCTCCGTCTTCCTGTCCAGCTCACCTGGCCCCTCCTCCCACTTCAAATCCCCTCCCCCTTCCGTCAGAAGCCCCTCCCCCGCCATCACGGCCAAGGCAGAGGAGAAGTAAGGCTGACAAAAGTCAGGTGCCTTCCTCCCACCTGCCAGGGTGCTGAATAAGGAGAAACAGGGGTATTGGTTTGGGGGAGAGAGAGCAACATAATGTTTAGGCTTACAAAGAACCCCACTGATCATCTGTCTAAGAGGGCCTTGGAGATAAATTTCATGAGCGTTTCACATCTCCAGGTGGCACCTCTGCTTGTCCGCTTATTAAATCTCTGTCTGTTTACTCACCTGTTTGTGTGTTTCCCCCAGTGTGTCTGCGAGCATGTCCTTCTCAGAGACCTCCTACACATACACAGGTGAGGGAAAGAGCGCCCACCTGCCTGTAGCCAGACCCTGGTGCCCCTCACTAGCACCGCAGTTCACACAGGTGCAGGTGTGATGGATATATCTGACCTAGTACATAGAAACCAATGTTCCAGCCTTTGTAAGAACCAAACTGAATGCAAAAAACACAAATTGCTCTGTGTGTAACCCGTGTTGACTATAAGGTCAACACTCCTCACTCCTGGGTACAAATACCACCCATCCACGCCATTAAAAAGTTGGTCGTTGCGTGAGTACGTCAGGAGTATCCTGAGTTCAAACCCCAGTGTGGGTAAGAGAAGCAGGAAATGTGTACTGATTAGCAACGTGATGACGCCTGTGACACATGTCATTTGCTCAGGTCAGCTCATGTCACTGATACCGATGTGATAGTGAAGACGTATCAGATAATACCCAATTGCTCTGAAAGTGACAAGTCAATGGAAGGAATAGTTAAGATGAGTTCCAGACAAGTTCAAGACAAAATCTATGTATTTATTACACATATGTGAGGTGCAGGTGTCTGTTACACTCAAGTTGAGTATCACAGAAGACTGGCCAATGAATACAGGAAATCAAGAGAGTATATGGTATCACAATATGGGAGGATACAAAATGATTAACATAGCCTTTGCAGGCACTGAAAAAGGACACTGTATGCTAGATAGCTTTTGTTTAGGTCTTTAGATAGGGCTCGTAGAAATGGCCTTGTCATTCCTTCTATTTTCCTCATTCAAAGTTGCATGGCATGATACACTTTGGAAATATTGTGACCACTGACTTCCATTAGTGACACAGGCCTTTCATAGTCACACCTTACAAAGACCCAACTTATGGCTATGCAGGGATACTAAAACAGAATAATATCAATTTACAAGAAACATAATTAATATATAGGCATATTTCTCTCCTGGACTGGCCAAGGGTTATGTGCTCATGAGCTTAATATTGCAATGTATAGATCAAATATTATTTATTATATTCAGAACACAGTATAGAAATAATAAAGTAATCATTTCCTTTAATTGTTGTTAACTGATCAGTGGTTTAAGGACAGATCTCTTCAATAGTAGCAAGCCACTGTTTGGCAGTTTTAACCCAATTTATTCTTGTGTATTGCCTCTTCACCGCAGAAATGTCGACAGTTTGGACAGCAGTTTGTGGCCAAATGATGTCTCTGTGTGCGTATTGTAAACTGCTAGCTGTAAATAAATGTTAACTGTGGTTGATCACAATCTCTGTCTTTCACCTTTCTCTGAATCTCTGTGCAGTGATGGAGGAGGTCATTGAGTCAGAGACTAAAGACGTTGTCACAGGTGAGTCAGGAACCATACTCTCCCTCTATTTCTCTTTCCTCCTCTCTCCCTCTTTCTATCTTTTGCACCCTCTATCGCTCTCTGTATCTCTCTCTCTGGCGACTCTAGCTGCTGATTGTAGATATCGACTGGGACAAGAGTCATGTTGTGGGGCTGTGAGGGTTTTCCTTGGTGTCACAGGGATTTCAGTGAGTTTTCTTCCACAGAACAAACTTACTTTCAACCACAGATGCTCTGAGTAAGTACAGAGGGATTAATCTGTTCTTTCTCTTTCAACCCCCCCTTTCTCTTTCTTTTTCGAACTTGTTTTCTCTTTCCATCTCATCATATTTCTCTCTCTCTTTCACTCTCTCTCTCCACTCCCTTATTTCTTATTGTATCCAATCCACCTATCCGTCTCTCTTTCTTTATATCTAATCTCTCTCGCTCTGTCTCTCTTCCCTCTCTCCAGATGCCAGATCTGAGACTACAACGATGACGTCTGATGCAGAATCTGAGTCTTAGCGGTCAGAGCTCCACACTCCAACCGTGTAGGATTTCACCTCCTGCTAATAAACACGCCTGCATCTAATCAAACCTTTCACTGTTGTCTCCTGGTTCAACTGAAACAGATAACACTCCTTACAACCAGTCTACATAACATAAAGGCCTTTTGCTCTGTGAGAATTGTGAAGAGTAAGGGGAAGGGTGTAGTGTAGAGTCTTTTGATGGAGGACACCACTAAGATAAACGTACTGGAGAGTCTGTGTAAGTGTCTGAGTGCAGTAGGTACACACTTTTATATCGCACGCAACAGGCATCAATAACACCTTGGTGCTGCATTGTGTCAGTTGGTACGGGGGCAACCAAAACCTCTGAGGTCTCTCACTTTCTTAAAGAGTGTGTTTCCAGAAGCACATTGAGACCCATCAGCAAGACACAGCTGTTTAACTCCCACTCTCTGTGGTCCAAACTGAGAATCACAAAATCTGCGAGTGTGAGAACCGAGGCCCCGGAGCCTCCTGTTTCTCACCTATTACTGAAACTGTCAAATCAGTCCGGCAGGTGAAACTATTAGCAGGATGGTGCTGAAAGACTAGGTCTGTGATGTGAGCTGTGTTTGAAGAAGGGCCAAAAGCACCATACAGGAGATGAGAGAGGAGGCTCTTCCTAACACCCACACAGTCACAGAAAACAACACGTACTGTACCACCATGAATGAACATCCCTCATTCTCAGGTTGACATAATCACAGACCCACTTGGGGTTTAGAAACTGAAAAAGTTCCCAAACATGGCAGCAGTAAATTACTTGCTAAATGCAATGATGTTTCATATGAGTCACTTTTGAGCTTTCCCTTTAATTTGCTCTCACATTTCCCTCTTATTCTTTGATTTTATTATACAACTATACTGTAACAGCGACAAGCATGACCCTATGGTTTCTTAAGGTATCCATGATGCTGGCATCAAGTCCACAGTTTGAAGACTATCCATGACAAGTGATATTTTATATTTTATAAAACTAATAAAAAGTCGCTAAAAAGCAGCACTTCATCCCAGGGCAGAGCATGCCACCCAGCAGCAACCTGCCCTGCTCACAGAGGTTCTGCCTTACCACCACCACCATGGGTATCGGTTTCAGGCATCAGCCATACCTGGCACTAAACACAACCAACCCCCCCACCCCACCGAACACCCACCTGAGCACACAGTGTTTATCACTAATGGTGCGTGACATGGAGAAGCTCTCTGGCTGTCTGTGGAGGAATGTGGGAGTATTATCTCAGCTGCTGGAGACACAGCTGTCTCCATTACACCACTCACCCTGCACAAACCTGCTCTGTCTGCCAGCACAATCTCACTAGATGTTCATCTCTGAGAAGCCTTCTTACTGTAGCACCAAATTGTCGCTAATACAAACAACAACAAAACAGAAGTGAGAGTCACCATAGACAGATATTTTGGTCGAACAGACTTCCACCAAGAACAAGGATAGTATCATATCGGTGTTTACTACAAGTAGCCTGCTTCTATGTGAAAAAAACATGCCAGACCACAGCAGACAATGCAGAGCACGTGATGCTGTGGTTAAGTTTGAACTATAAAAGCTGTAGAAGATGAGCCAGGTAGTGATATGAGACAGAGACAGAGACTTCACACTGAGGAAAAAACACACTCAACACTGACACATATTGCCTATTGTCTGACCATAGGCTGGGTAAGACTGCATTTTTCTCTATATCTGCTTTTTTTTTTGCAAATTATGTTTCATCAAAATATGACACATTTTATGTTGCCACTCTGTTGTAAATTACACTTATCATTGAGTGTGGTTTATCAAGAAGTAAAACAAATCCTCAAACCACAAAACATGTATCAAGTGTAAGTTGATTTAAGTATAAATTACACCTACAGGTAAAATGGCAGAATTTATTGAATACACAACAGAAGACCCAACAACCGATGAATTTGTGAGTACAATGCTGTTAAAACTAAAACATTGTATGTCTGAAGATTAAACTAAATATTTTGAATCTGACTATGATCTAATGTATTTGACTGTCTCTGTCTACGGCAACACCAGATAAACTTTGTTCTCTTTGTTATTTGGTACTATTGCTTTCACAAACTCTTCTCCACTGTCAGCCTTGGCATTTTGCACCTCATCCAGTTAATTAGGCATTGTAGTCGTGGCAGAGTGCCTCACCTGGGTAATGCGGTTCTCAGACCACTCCATGTACGGAACGTCTGGTGAGTTCTTGGTCACATTGCCACACTTCAAAAGAGTGGAAGTTTCACAGTAGATCCCAGCTTCATCTGGTGGGTGTTTACAGTCTAGTTGCAGGAGCACGGGGTTGTGTTTAGGTAGCGCTCTGGCTGCTTGGTGAAACAGTGCAGAGGAGGCAACATGAAGAAACACAGCAGTGATTACATTAATGTGATCGCGACTGAACATTGGAACCACAAATCATATACCAGGCTTTGTGCAGAAAGTAATACAGTAGTACAGTGTACTACAGTTCAACAATTGCATCTCAATAACTGAAATTGCTTACATTAATATTGTTATTAATACTACAAATTCACATATTAATATTAGCATTGTCAATATACTAAGATGGCAATTGAATAGCGAGAATCACAGACTACTGGCTCTGCATATGCAAATAAGCATTTAGCAGGATGCACATTTGGATTGGAGCCACACTGTAACATGTTTAGCAGAGCTTACATCTCCGTAGAAAACCATAGCAACAGCAAAGGTCACAAGAGGCAACAGCAGCAAGATTTCCACTGAGCGCGGAAAGAAATCTACTGTTATCTCGCCCCCCCCTCTTTAACTTTATCTCTCACACATCTTTGTTACCTTTGACAGTTTGGGTATCATTGACGTGCAGAGCCCCCCTCCAGTTCTCTGGAGCCCCTCGGAATCGTTACCGCCCCCCCCCCCCCCCCCCCCCCCCCCCCCCGCCACACACACACACACACCAGCCCCCCTCCATCCTGGCACGGGTAAGTACAGGAAGTGGGCACAGCGGTGTGGTTTCTCACACCTGTGCCTGAGAGGAGAAAGCCGTCTGGCTGGGCCGGAGCGTCACTGGATGCGCCTGATGATGTCAGAGAACACGGTTCTCTGTGCTTGCACAGACCCACACTGTAGACAGGAAACATCAGGGAACTGCAAAACTGTCAGAGATTCATGATCCGTTATCAGAGACAAACAGTATACAGATGGTGAGAGGCCCTTGCAGTTTTGGCATCAAGGCTCATACGAAGTAACACAGAACTCAGAACTTGTGAACTGTTACGAAGCACATGACAGCATCCACTCAAGAGAGTTGCATAAATAACTCTGTCCTGTGATTGGTTTGTGTTTGCAGGGCTCAGGGTACACTGACGACTATGACGGCAGCTCCACATCAGGGTTGTGTGAAAAGAGCGGGGTGCGGGACTTCCGTGCTCAGTACGAGCCCCCGCTCTTCTGCGTCATCTTCGTGCTGGGCGCCATGGGCAACCTGATGGTGGTGTGGATCTACACGACGGTCCGCCACCGTCTGAAGACCATGACGGACATGTACCTTCTCAACCTGGCCGTGGCCGACCTCCTGTTCCTGGGCACGCTCCCCTTCTGGGCGGCTGACGCCCTCAAGGGCTGGGAGTTTGGCCTGGGCTTCTGCAAGGTGGTGTCGGCCGTCTACAAGATCAACTTCTTCAGCAGCATGCTCCTGCTCACCTGCATCAGTGTGGACCGCTACATCTCCATCGTCCAGGTCACCAAGGCCCACAACCTGAAGGGCAAACGTCTCTTCTACAGCAAGCTGGCCTGCCTGGGCGTGTGGACCATCTCCATTCTCCTGGCCCTGCCTGAGTTCATCTTCGCCCAGGTGAAGAAGGGTCAGCAAGACCTGTCCTTCTGCACGATGGTCTACGGGGTGAACCTGCACAACCGGACCAAGATCCTGGTTCTTTCCCTGCAGATCTGCATGGGGTTCTGCCTGCCTCTCGTGGTGATGACGCTCTGCTACTCTGTCATCGTCAAGACCCTGATGCAGGCCCGCAGCTTCGAGAAGCACAAGGCCCTCCGCGTCATCTTGGCCGTCGTGGCTGTGTTTGTCCTCTCCCAGCTGCCGTACAACAGCCTGCTGGTGATCGAGGCGTCCCAGGCTGCCAACATCACCATCACCACATGCAGTCTGGTCAAGCAGTTTGACGTGGCAGGCCAGGTGGCCAAGAGCCTGGCATACACCCACGCCTGCATCAACCCCCTGCTCTACGTGTTCATCGGGGTGCGATTCCGCAGGGACCTGGTGAGCATGCTGAAGCGGTGCAGCTGTGCCCTGGGGCGTCAGGGGAGCCTCAGCAAGACCGTCCCCAAACGCCCCTCCGTCATGTCAGACACCGAGAGCACCCCCGTACTCTCCTTGTAACTGCTCCCTACCCCCCCTGCTCCATGGTCAAGGAATTTCCCTGGACTCCCCCCCCCCCCCCCCCCCCACCCATCCTGATGGAATGGCTTGCTGCCTTGTCATCTTCATGCCCCACCACTTCATAAAGATCTCATGGTTGGTCTATCTTCTGGGGGGTCATGTCCACTATCGCTTTTGTCTTAGAAAGATACAGTACAATGTGCAGCTGCTACTTCTCTGCATGCACTCCTTTAATCTTTCTGGTGTCTCACAATACTCAAGTGACAACTGTCTAGTTTTACTGAATATCATGCATATCAAGCGGACTGCCATCTAGAAACTACTACATTGTGGATCATTACATGATCAACTGGAGAATGTACCAATTTATGTTTTGACCCATGGTATGTCTGCATGCCCCCCCCCCAGACATCATCTCCACCTGCGAGTACATCCCTACTCTCCTCTACAGACTTATAGTACTTCCCACCCATTATAGCTGAAGAGCTGTCTTTGTTTCACATTGAGGTCATTCAACATTTAACACAAGTGATACACCAAAATCATTCAGTCCTTGTATAAACTGTACATTACTGTACATAGGTTGATTAGTGTAGGTTGATTCATTATTTGTGTGTTTGTGTTTTTATTGATACTATCATTGTACTCTCAGTGTTAGCTGTGTGCATTTTAGAGGCACCTGAAAAAAAATGTTGTACCAGAGAGAAAAAAAACAATAAAGAAATAAGTAAAATGTTCTCGCTTCCTGTTTTATTGGACTTTTCAAGATTGTGGTGTCTTAGTCTCTGCTTTAAGAAACACAAGGAGAACCCAGGAGTTAGCCGTTATCAGCTCAGAAGAACAAAAGAACCCAGGCAGGCCTTGTCAGTCCCCTGGAAGCAAAAACTGGGAGAAGGACATTTAGTGTGATAGATTTTACTTCTTACTTTCATAGATAAGAGAAAGCTGATGTGTGTATGGTCTAACGTACTGTCTGTGGCAGGAAACAGTTGTGAATGTGGGTTGCTTCTTCCACAAGACTTTCACTATGAGTTCAGTTTTATTAAAGTCTACTGAGAGTCTAGTTGGAATCTGAACACTATCAAGCGCTGTTGTCTCATGTTGGTCTACGTATGACTGGGCAAGTTTCAGTCTGAGTGCCACAGGATGCCCCAAGTAACTGGCATGAGAAATGTTTGTGCTGATTCATGTTTTCACGACGTTAACTCACCAAATGACACTGTGGCAGAACGAAGGAGGATGTCCTTGGATGACAGAACAAAGACACGGTTGTAGCTTTTAAAATGGCGTCTTTGTGGGAAGCCAATTGAGAACTTCATATTTAGAGAAGAGATGGATAGGCTTCATGATATAGCTACTAAATTCTATTTTGAGACATTTTCTATTGGAATTTTGTATTTTGTAAGTATTAATAACAATATTAATGTAAGCAATTTAAGTTATTGAGATGCAAAATTTGCAAACTACATTTTCATTCTGCCCCTACCACAATTAGAACAACTTTGAATTTGACAACCTGAGGTTGACTAGCGCATTCCTGTGTGTTGGTGCTGCTTTAGAAATATGATATCACTGCAGGTTTGAAAAGTTAGATAAAATGTTTAATTTTTTAGCAGGCACTCTTATCCAGAGCGACTTACAGTAAGTACAGGGACATTCCCCCGAGGCAAGTAGGGTGAAGTGCCTTGCCCAAGGACACAACGTCATTTTGCACAGCCAAGAATCTAACCAGCAACCTTCTGATTACTAGTCTGATTCCCTAACCACTCAGCCACCTGACTCCTAGATAAGCTATATGTCAGAGTTCTGGTCATACACGATGACAGGCACTTTACAGATTTTGTAATCTACCATTCAATTGAAATAAATCACACAAATGTTTTTGTTTAGGCCTGTGTGTAATGTTGTCTGGTACTTTGTATCCCAGAGAGAGAGAAAAAAGCAACCCTGGTATGTTGTTGAGGTTGGTGAGGTTAGCCCATCACCCGGTTTACCTGCGTCGCTCAGGTAAGACCACATGCTTGCAATCATCTCCTCGGCGCTGTGCCTCCTGCTCTCACGACAGGAAACCAGTTGTCATCAACAACAACGACAACACGCTCTGTTGTACATTTTACATTTACATTTAGTCATTTAGCAGACGCTCTTATCCAGAGCGACTTACAGTAAGTACAGGGACATTCCCCCCGAGGCAAGTAGGGTGAAGTGCCTTGCCCAAGGACACAACATAATTTGACTCGGCCAGGAATCTAACTGGCAACCTTCAGATTACTAGCCCGACTCCCTCACCGCTCAGCCACCTGACTCCCTGTTGTACCCCCAGCGACACCCGGTCCAGTCAAGAGAAGAACAACCAAAGGGACAAATAATGACAACCATAACCATTACTTCCCTTGAAGGTGTTTAACTGTATTTTCTTGTGGCACATTGTTTGAGGACCGTTTGTTTGCTATTTCAGCTAGATCTTGTATGAATGTCAATCAGGGCTCTCAAGTCACACATTTCAGCAATTTCTCACGCTCTCACCCAACACCTTGAATTTCTCACGCTAATAAATAAAGGAGAAATATTAATCAACCACAAGATGGCGGTGCGAGCCTGTTGATTGTGGTTTTCACTTACATTGAGTGACCGTTCACTCATCGAGTTAGCGCCATCTAGTGGCAGCAGTAAAGACGGAAACGTTTTTACTTTTCTTTTGTACGGAGGCTTCTGCTCACTACTTTTTTACAAGAAGGCAATTTAAAAGAAAACCGCACAAATCAAAATCCTGGAGGAAAAAATATTTTCACTATATTGAATTTTTACATATGGTAATTCATGTTTGGGGAATGAAAGCTGAAACGATGTATGTAGGAAAGAGGCATGTGGCAGACTCACAACTGGAGCAGCACCTGTGTCTGAGGGACATCCCATCCATCTTTCCTCTCCCCGGGATTGGACTCTCTCTCTCTCTCTCTCTCTCTCTCTCTCTCTCTCTCTCTCTCTCTCTCTCTCCCTCTCTCTCTCTGTTTTTGTGTGTATGTATGTGATATGGTGTGTAAGTGTGTGGGTGTTTTGGAGAGAGAGAGAGAAGAAGCTAAAAAGAGAAACAGACATAGAATAAGAGCGAAAGTAAGAAAGAAAGAAAGAAAGACAGTAAGAGAGAGAGGGAAGAAAGAGGGAGAAAAAATAGAGAGAGAGTGTGTCAGGTCTCTGAGTAATGGCTTCAGTGTACCAGCAGGGAGCAGGTTGTGGCGTGTGACCTGCTGACCCTGCCCTGCTCTTGCTCCTGCTCCACAGAGCGCCCGGCCCACAGACCAGAGAGAGACCCGGGACAACACCTCATGTATCAGCTATGACCCACTGGCCTGGAACACCACTGACTGTTCTATACCATTTTAAGTTCTGTACAACAAACATTGTTGAAGAAGCAAATGAGAGGCTCCTGAGATGGTGAAAGTTGATTCAAGACAGTAATGAAGTGAACTTCAGATTTTAAGATGAAAGAACAATAAACGAAACAACAAATAGGACAAAACATATGGTGGCTCACAGGACTGAACTGTCTCTTTCACTTTCTTTCTCTCGACCACTTTTTCTCTCACATATACTTGTGGGAGATTTATAGAGATATACTCTCTCTCTCTCAATCCCAAAACGAAGAGAGGACAGGAATGGAAGGAGGACCTCCACAATCACAGAAGCCCAAACATGGAAGCTCTTATCCTCCTCTATCTCTCCCTCAGTTATTATTTCTGCTCAGCTCCCTGGCTGGGGGAATGAGGGACGTTTCCATTTCATGCCAGTCATTTCCAGGCCTGTGTGTTACCTGCGTGGTGATAAGTGTGTGACTGACTAGTGTGTGTCGTTTGTCACTGTCCAGCTCAGAGTGACAGTGCCAGATTGACGCTGATGATGAGAAGAACCCTTGTTCAGGCAAAGGCACGGCAAAGAACACACGAGCAAAACACACACACACACAATTGCAACACACACACTCACACACACGCACACACACAGACATAGAAAATCAACAACTAGACCGTTTGCTGGTAATACACAATATGTAGCAGTGTCAAAGTGATGATTGCTTTGATATGAACAAATAATGCTTCTCTGCTGCTGTGCTGTAATCCATCTCACGAGGGCCTGCAAACAGCAGAGCACATCAGTTCAGAGACACAAAGACACATCCGCAGAAGGACTTAATCACGGAAGGGAATTCTCTTGAAACAAACATCCAACAAACAAACAATTAGTGTCCTCCATGTTAAAATGCTCTGCAGTTGATTCTGTCTGCATAGGCTTCACATGCTGAGCATCCTCATCACAACATGACTAACAGCCTGATTGATTGACTGATCTATTGATTGGCTGCCAAACTGCTTGATTGAGTGACTTACAAACTAATCAACCAACTAAGTTATTGATTTAACGGGCCATTTTAAAACACATACAGCAAGTAAGTGTCCATAACTAGACAGTCCATCCCTTCAAGCCCCCCCCATCCCTCCCCCCCCCCCATCCCTCCCCCCCCCCCCATCCCTCCCCCCCCCCCCCCCCCTCGCTCTTTCTAAATGCTCCCACACAAAGTGAAGATGCGTCGAGGCGTCCGTGGAGGAGAGAGGTTTCTGGTTTCTGAAGGAGAGCAGAGACTCTGGGCCCAGCCTCACCTGAGGAGACAGAACAAAAGAGCTGTGCAAACCTGTAGCCCAACACAGGGAGCTCCGTCTTTGATCTGGACCGGAGAGAGAGAGAGTAGTTTGATGAAATATGATATTGATGAAATATTGATGTTCCCCCATGGGGACCCCTGGTCTTCTTTCAGGATGCGTGTGCTGGCCCACACTCTGCTGTTCTGGAGTGTAAACGTGCAGGGTTGTGAGACTCGAAGGGATGAGATGGTCCTAATGGTTGTAATGCGTCTTAATGCTGCTGAATGGGCCCCGGCAGGGCAAGATTGGGCAGTCATTTTGAGCGGGATCAAAAGAAGAGAGGGTATCTGTGCTGCTTCTCCTCCTCCTTCAACATCCATAACTACTGTAAATGGTGTGGTGTCTGTGGGTTAGGTCTTAGCAGCGCAGAGGCTGAGAGTGTGTTCAGAGACTGTGTGTGACATCCACTCTCATCTGGGGAGAGAGGTCAAGTACTGCCTGCCTGAGGACACCAGACTATGGTGTCGATGCTGTTTCATGTGCATATTCTCAGAACTTGAACTGGAGTTTTGATGCAATTATTTCATTGAGACAGATTGATGAGAAGCCACTTTTTGCATGATTTTGTGTTTTAATTTAATGTTGCACTCACATCCTGTTTGCAGTGTAGTACTCGAGACCGGTGTGGTCTCGAGACCACTTTTTGAAGGTCTCGGTCTCGTCTCAGAATCGACCGCATTTTTACTCGGTGTTGTCTCGGTCCTGGACAAAGAGGACTCTGGATTTTATTTAAAGATCTTTAAATAAAAGTTGGTCTTGAGTCGGTATCGTCTTGACTCGGTATCATCCTGTTTTGGTCTTGACTTGGTCTCGACCCCTCAAAGTCTTGGGCTTGTCTCTGTCTCAATACACTCTGGTATTGGTCATGACTTGGTCTCGGTTTAGGTGGTCTTGACTACAACACTGCCTGTTTGATTAAAGTGAATTAGAATTGGAATGGAACTAAGCACGGAGATCTGGTGTGTATTCTCAAAAAGATGTTCACCTGAACTTCAACAATGACTCTTTAATGCAACTATTCACTCTCCTAAATGAGAGAGAGAAGAATAGTTTCTGACCCAATATTCAAATACTCACAAAGCCTAATATCGGCGGGTATAGTGTGTAACATGATTTGAAATGGTGGCTACAAAAATTTGATTTGAGTCTGGAGTAAAGGGACCCACATTCTTCCAGCAACAATAACGACATCCATCCTGAATATTGATAACCGCCTCAAGTGCTTTTGTCTAAGATCTTTGTAGGCCAACAAACTTTAACGAGAAAGAGACAGAGAACCAGAGAGAGAGAGAAAGAGTAAAGAGAAGAAAATGAGAGGAATTAATCGCTCTCTCACGCCGACGTCCGGGCACAGAGATAGACAGCACGCAGAACGACTCCTGCAGAGGGCCTGTGATTATTTCAACTTAAAGGGAAGGAGGGAGAGAGAAAGGGGAATAAAAGAGAGAGAGTGGTAGAGTGACAAAGAGAATAAGGGAGAGAGAAAGACTTCAGAGAAGCCAGGGGCAGGAGATAGTCTGGGAAAGGTCTCGCGTTTAAGTGGAATTAACATGCTCTTCCATAGGAGGCCATTAGATAATCATATTCATACCACACAAGGCTCTGAACCCCCCTCTCTTTCTCTGCGCCCCCTTTAATCCTCTGTGATAAGGGTGAGCAGGCGTCGTGGTTTCATTATGTCGTCATTTGGAATCCGCCTGGGATACCCCCGGGACGCTATCACAGGGAAATTGCTTAAATAGCCGAAGTGGATATAGGTTTGCGTTTATTATTTCTGACAGATTCAAAATAACCGCAAAATATCCCATTCCGATTACAGTTGGTGAGAGCCTGTTATCAGTCATGCACACTAATGGGCCCTCTCATACACACAATATACCTCCGCCAGCCACAGAGAGACAGGAGGGAAGGAGAGAGAGTGAACGTGGAGGATTGGGGGGGGGGGGGGTGAGGAGTGGCGGGTTGGTGCTTTCTCTCATTGTTTTCACTGTTTGCTCTTTGGTGTGTGTGTGTGTGTGCATGTTTGTGTGTGTGTGTGTCTGTGAGTGTAAGTGTTGAGGAGGGGCACTTGAACTTTGCGTACACAGCTTTGCGACAGATAGCCTTCGTGCACTCCGGCAGTAGATTAGTAGACTAGTCTGTAAACTAAAGAAAAAACTCCTTTGTTGAATGTTTGTTTGGCCCCAGTAGCCCTGCTGCTCTCTGTCTCTCACTTTCCCCTCTGTTTGGGAATAACGAGTCATAAACAAGTTTTTATGCAGGTAAAGCAGTTATCAGGGAAACAAGGAAGTGCTCCATATCTGTTTTGACTTAAATGTGCAGCTCTTCCAGTAAGCTGTAGAAGAGATGGAAGTGTAACAGGATCAAGTGTTTAAGTAACTGAGATGTGCTTAACCAGTTTGAAAAATGAATTGGTTATCATGATTCTACCCAAGGGTGTTGACGAGGTTGTGTCTGACATGAATGAAAAGCTTTGCATGTGCTTGTTTGATAATGATGCATCTACGGATAGACAACCCCTTTTTAGCATTACCTTGCACGGAAAGAATGGTGTCTCTCAAGTCGATGAAACAGCAAACCATCTTGCTGTACTTTGGCTCTGTCTCTAATGCATTGCAAGTGGTCACATCTGTGTAGATATCGTATGGCTGTGCTGCTAGATCCATTTCACTGAGACATCTGTCCAGAGGGAGGGAGTCAGAAAGAAACATCCAGGCCTCTCCATGCTGCTTCATACTGGCCAGGCCCCCTGTGATTGTGCTTAGAAACACGCATATTTACTCTCAAATCTTCATACCCGGTGAGTGAGATCATGGATGAAATGACTCTTGAATGAAACATGTTCACAGTGTTTTCAATGGTCACCGTTCTAAACAAAACAGGACTTAAAAACAAAGAGTGCATTTTATGAGATGTTACATGTCCATAAAGATAAATATACTATTTATCAAACAGTAAAACAGGAGACTGTTTAAGACCATTTCTTATCTTAACTGTGTGTCAGTGTGTGTACAGTAACTGAGAGTAAATCCATATGTGTCTGAGTTTGTCTGAGTCCGTAAAATGTGTCTGTCTGTGGGCTCGTGCATGTATTGTGTGTTCACGTGTGCTTGTGTTTCTGTGTGGGGGTGTTTGGGGGAAGTGTGTGTGGTGTACAGAAGGGCACCTCCCTGGCTGTGTAGATCCCAGGTCTGGAACAAACAGTAGTTCATTCTTAATTGGGGTGAGATGAGGGGCTTAGAGGAGGCCAAGAAGGGACCCATACCCCCTTTCTTTCTCCTCCAGAATCGCTTTGGCTCCAGAGGTGCTTTTGATGTGTGCTTTGGCTCTCTGAGTCCTACTTTGGAATATGTTCTTGGGAGACCATTGGTTACTTGCCTCCAGGCAGAATCTCAATCCCAGGGATCCTGGCCCTCTTTGATGAAATACTTTCGGGAGCTGCTAACCCCACTGATGCCCATGTGCACTCCTCCCCTTCCTCCTCTCCTCTCTTTTCCTCCCCCGCTCACCACCTCCCTTCCTCCCCCTCCCACTCCCTCTCCTCTTCATAACAAGGACTTTATCTCTGTGTAGTCCAGGCCAGATGAGCTCTGCCTCACAGACTGACAGGAGAATTACCCTCTGAGAATTACTCTCCTGTCCTCTCCTCTCCTGGGTTCTCCTTCTCTCTCCTCTCCTGGGTTCTCCTTCTCTCTCTCTCCTCTCCTCTCCTGCTTTCTCCTTCCCTCTCCTTTCCTCTCCTGGGTTCTCCTTCTCTGTCCTCTCCTCTCCTGGGTTCTCCTTCTCTGTCCTCTCCTCTCCTGGGTTCTCATTCTCTGTCCTCTCCTCTCCTGGGTTCTCCTTCTCTGTCCTCTCCTCTCCTGGGTTCTCATTCTCTGTCCCCTCCTCTCCTGGGTTCTCCTTCTCTGTCCCCTCCTCTCCTGGGTTCTCCTTCTCTGTCCTCTCCTCTCCTGGGTCCTCCTTCTCTCTCCCCTCCTCTCCTGGGTCCTCCTTCTCTGTCCCCTCCTCTCCTGGGTTCTCCTTCTCTGTCCCCTCCTCTCCTGGGTTCTGCTTCTCTGTCCTCTCCTCTCCTGGGTTCTCCTTCTCTGTCCCCTCCTCTCCTGGGTTCTCCTTCTCTGTCTCCTCTTCTCCTGGGTTCTCCTTCTCTCTCCCCTCCTCTCCTGGGTTCTCCTTCTCTGTCCCCTCCTCTCCTGGGTTCTCCTTCTCTGTCCTCTCCTCTCCTGGGTTCTCCTTCTCTGTTCTATCCTCTCCTGGGTTCTCCTTCTCTGTCCCCTCCTCTCCTGGGTTCTCCTTCTCTTACAAAACTCTGGACACTGATGGACTGCCTTGTTCATATTCTACATTTATCTTGGTATTTATTATCTACTTTGTGATAAAACTCTCCCATGATTTCAGTTTTAAAAGCCTGTCAAACTAAAGTGCCTGCTTCAACATGCATTTGTATTGTACAAATATCAGTTTAGTTCAAAATAGGCCACGTTTTTGTGTTGCATGTTATTTTGGACTGCTATTATTGACTCTTAGTCTGTGCATGACAGGGTTTGGATATGCTTTGAGAAGCAGTCAGACCTGATTGATTGGGGAGTATTAATTAGTCAATATGCATCTTATTAGCACAAGGTCCAGGAGGGATAGTGGGGTGAAGGAGGCCGTCAGAGGGAATTGTTCTGATAGGTTCCTCTGAACAACAGAAGGCTTTTAAATATTTACTATGTTCCAGCTTTTGCTTAGAGGAAAGAGTAGGCTACACGTAGCAACTATATAGATTTTCTCACTTCTCAGCTCTGATGCTGTTGTACTTGACGTTCAGGTGAGCAGAACGATGGCTGACCGTTGACATGACCTCTTGACCACACACACAGTCAAGCCTTGCAAACCGATTAACCAGTGAATCTCCTTCCCAAACCACCACCTCTTCATTGATTGATGCGAGCCCCAAAAGACTTCTTTAACTACATAATTTCCCTGTATATTGATTATGTATATTGATTATACCTAACCTTACAGAAAGGCTTGTTTTTCCTTTATATCGTAACATTAGGTCTTATTCCGGTGGCAATGCCCGGGAGACCACTTAACACTTTCCCGCTCATAAATCGACAGCTTCCCTATCGTATGAGGTTGAGCGCGTCACGTTAATTCCACCGCATACGTGAATTGGAATTATTGTGAATAGCTCCGGGCACGAGGCCTGGCCTGTATAAATTGACGGATTTATAATTAAATAATTAAAAATAATTCTCTTTCAAAATTTCTTAATTTGTAACGCAGCTTGGGACACTAATAACCATCTAAGACGTCTACTCAATTCCTAAACATGCATGCATGTATACTACCATTTTAAAATAGCTGCTGTTAATTATCATAAACAAAAGGAAAATTATAGGCTGTTATAAATTTGCATTAGAGAGAATAAGACAAACTTCAGATAAATCACATCTTCAGTAGCCTCAAAATCCCGTTAACCTATATCCTGGAAAAAGGTAAACCGCGGAGATTACCCATGCCGGGTTGTTGTAACGGTCCAACGGTCCCAAACGTGTACACACCGGCTCAAGAAAGCACGGCCCGGAGCAGAGCGAAGAGAAGGAGGGGGACGGGGCAGTATAGAAAAAGAGGGAGGCAGAGAGCGAGCGAGCCATCCGAAGGGAGGAGTCAAGAGAAGGAAAGAGCAGCTGGAGTTCCACACTTCGTTCTCCCCTCGAAAAAGCATACTTCATGTAATAACAACTGCCCAAGCGTTGTAAACACTTATGTTTTCATATTGTCCACGTTAACTGTCTGCTATCCGCAGATTTGTTTGCAGGATCGTGTTTAGTTCAGCAGTCGGAACAAACTGTGAACAGGAGTAGAAAACGGAGAAGGAAAAGTCTGTCTCGCCGTTTTGGAGTTGGGAGTTGCAGCGTAAAAAGTAACAGGAGGCAACTTCAGGTCGCAAGAGGCACATCTGCAGCTAAAGAAAAAAAATATTTCACTTACAAGAAGAAGGCAGAAATATCAAGAGTATATAATTGGGGAAAACGCCTTCGAATACGTAAGTGCAAAAACACGACTATGCTGATGGGCGATTTCCTTTGAATGTTTATTCACAGATTGCTTTGAAAGTTTTTTTAAACAAACGACGACTTATTCAAAACAGTGCGTTTCAAATGAGGTGAGATATCATAGACGTGAACATATCTGTATGTCTGATGCAGAAAACGTATCTTAATAGCCTATCCGTTGCATTTACCATCATAGCCCATTTATTAGCCTAATTTGCACACCTCGAACATTTTGTCTTCATAGTAGTGATTTCTTTATGTAGCCTAGTCTATAACTTTTAAAAACTTCTCTGGAAAAGTTTTACGAGGTTCAGTAGGTAGCTTATTCAAACTTTGAATGGGTAGCCTATTGAGTTGATAAAAGTAAGCTGTGCTAGCCTACTTTTAGGCTACTCAACATGAAGTGTAGGCAGGTTAACTTCTATAATATCTACGACTTTAAATGTAGTGTTGGTGGGTGAATAGCCATGATTTGAATTTATAAAGAACATAACACACAAATAGCGTAGGCTAAATAAATAAATAAATGGCATTGTTGAGAGTAGTGGACTGCAACTTCTTTGAGAACTTGTTCTGCAGGCATGAAAGTTATTGGACTTTTGCCTAAAGAAACGCATGGGGGAGGTGGTGGTGGTGGGGGGGTCACGCATATTTATCTGTGATCATATTTCAGCGCGATTTACCGACTCGTGTCTGTTATTGATTCGATTTTTCCACTATGATAAAGCATAGGGCTACATTACATTTAGGATATTGAAGTAAATCAATAGATTGAGTTCATAAAAAACGTAAAAAGTAAAAATCATATTTTCCAAAACACAGCCTAAACGTTACAGCTTATCGTGCAATAGGCCTGTAAAGCCTGAATAATGTAAGCATATGGCTGCTACATTTGGGATATAACATAATTACAGATTTAGCCCATTGACAACCAAGCCTATAATTCATAAACACACAACATTTGATCAGGGTGGTTGTTCCTAATATATGGGAAGCCTAACCTTTTTTCAGACACCCAGATAAACTTTAATTTATACTTACACTTGAAAACATGGAAACATTTTGAAACTATAAATAGCGCATGTTTAAAAATAGTAGGCTAATAAAACTTAAGTCAGCCTTTCATTTAAAATATATATTTTGCTCCTTTCCCGGATTTTTAGGCCCGTTATTCAAACGACATCAGCGCAGCTCGAGCTTCCATGTGTAGATATTTGTTTTAAACTTTTCCTTCTGCTCCCCGCCAGCTGTTCCACATATTCGTTGCTTGTCGGATTCGCTGTGAGTGACTGGTGGACCGTTTATGTCTCGAGTTTCACGCCGCTATACAAACGACCAGGGGTTCGAGGCGTTCATCCGTGCGGTGACGGTTCAGCTAAACCTACTTTGACACTTGGCAAATTATTAACGGAGATCTAGACGCCTTGAGAAAAGCAGTGAATAAGCCTTCATGCAACAAAAGACGTTCAAGTGTTTGTTCACATAATATAGGCCTATAGCCTAAAATTAACAGAAAAAAAACCTAATTGGTCGTACTGTAAAGTTTAATACATTTATTTTTTGATGATGGAAACATTTCGTAGGCTAAACTCAACCTCCCCCCAAAAAACCCCAACGGAGAATATTTTCAAGAAGGCATTGCCAATACCTCTCCAAAAGTCTGTTAAATGTGTTAAATTAATTATTGCTTGAAAAAATAAATCAGGAACACGCAAAATTATTTTCTTTGACTTGAAATACAACGAAAAAGATTAACCTTTGATCTTAGAGTTTCCGCACGGATTCAAATAGGCCTGCTTTAAATGTAGGCCTATTAAATTAAAATTGAACTGTCACTTCAGATGCAGACGAAGAGAGCCTATGTTTGACTGTGTGTATTTTTATGGATAAAATAAAAGTGTCAGATAAAAAAATATAGAAATCCATTACCTATCTGTATTTAATTATACATCCATCACATGTCAAGTCATTTATTTTCTAGTATTTGGATAAGACATTCTGGATTCTTTTAAAAGTATATTCAGCATTTTTGTGACAATTCTGGTATTTCCCATTGAGGGTTTTGGATCTAAATTGCTGTGATTGATTGTGGACATACTGTTGAGCTTTTGTGAATTTGTCATCTAAAGAATATATAATTGCTTAGCTCCAGATTGAATGCTCAACAAAGCAACATTACAGATAATTAGTTACATTTGAGGTCTATTTAGATTTCCGTAATGGATGGCTGATATTTTCCATGAGAAAATGATGCTTAATTTGGTTAATTTGAGTACAGCATGGGGGAAAATGTTGACGAGCAAAGAGTGTGTGGAGGTCGGAGATATTTCATAATTTAATCATATTAATTATGAATGATATCTGATGAACACATTCAGTATTATTAATATGTATGTTGGTTTTGTTTGACCATATCTCCAGATAAAAGATTACAGGGGCTGGGCTCTGGCGGAACAGGTGCAATTTAACAAAACACGGTTCGTGTCATAAATGATGCAGTAACAGTGATGAATGCAGAAAATGTTCGAGATGATAATCTGCCGGGGGCTGAGGGAATAAATATTCTCAATAACAGAAGCATTTGCTTATTTCACCCGTGCAGATGAATCAATGTCTATCCCCAGTCTTGCTGTTCCACCGGCTGGGGAACAGCAGGATAACCTGCGCTGCCTCTTGGCTGCAGTCAGATAGCACTGCGCTTACAAAGGATTGTTATTATATACTTTATATTTATTATCTCCGTTTCGACATGCTTTTTACATTAAATGATGCATAGCGGTATCAGACCGATGCACCAGTGACCTCCCCAGAGTGCTCCCCAGACTGCCAGAACAGAGACTGTCACCAGCTGATGGTAATGCAGAAAGATGACACACTATTAGCCCCTGAGTCAAGTCCCCCCCCCCACACACACACACACCCACCCAGCCCCACACAAATCCACAGCAGGTGCATAAACGGGCGGCCTTCGTCCCTGGTCCGACATCCTCCTAGAAGAATACCTGTTATCAGGTGGGGATGGATGTGGAGATGAGGGGCTAATGAACTCTGCTGAGGTGTAAATGAGCAGGTAAAGGACACACTCGTAGGGAGCCAGCTTGAGTAGTGTTTAACACCAGGCTCATTATGGGGTGGGTGGGGGGGGGGGGGGAGTGTTGATTTGGTCTCAGATAACGGGTGCAGGAGGGTTCTGTCTTCAGCGTTTATTCCTGTCCCAGGTTTCTATGATGTGTTTGCCGTGTGTCTGTTGTGTGTCTGCTATGTGTCGTGTGTGTCTGTTTGTGTGCTGTGTGTGTGTGTGTGTGTGGGGGGGGGCTGTCACAAACAGAAGGATGGCAGGCTGTTGCACACTTGTCACAGTAGTTAATGTGAGCAGAAAGGTTCGGGGACATTCTGTGTCTCACGGCGAGAAGTTTGCTCCAGATCTCAGGGCTGTACTCTCATTTCTGTTCCACCTCAGATCTCAGCCAACATTAGCAGGTGTGACCAGGAGCAGTTATTATCCCTGCTCATAACATGCAAATATACAGAGCATTTCATTGGACTTAAATGTGTAATCTTTCCCTGGAGTGATGAGGGCCTCTGCTGGGGACCTGCAAGCACAGATGAGTGGGGATAGACCCCCGATAGATACCTCTCATTCTGATGGTGGCCAACTTTGATATGTTGACATCAAATGAAAAAGACAGTGGGGAAAGGAAAAAGGACAAGTCAGAGAGAGAGAGAGAGAGAGAATGAGAGAGAGAGAGAATGAGAGAGAGAGAGAATGAGAGTGATTGATTGAGTTAAAGGAGCGAGGAGGAGGAGGAGGAGAGAAGACTGAGGTGCGTGTGTGTGTACACACACGTGTGTGTGTGATAAGAACTGAGCTGAAAAGTTGAGTCTTTTTGACGGCGAAGCCGAGGAGCGTCAAAGTGTCTGGATACATTTGCGTGTGAACAGTGAGAAGAAGGGGCCAGTGCGCGCAATATGCTCTCCAGGGCCTCCACCCCAGCCCCCTAATCCCCAGGCCTGGCCATCCCTTCAGGGCATGCCTCAGATCAGCCTCCCTGGCTCTGCGCCGCGCGGCCGCCCCCCCCAATAGCCCCGACGGCACATTTAATATGCTATGTGTTCCTGCCTCCACCTCAACCAGCACTCTCCCAGAGCGTTGCCCCCACTGCCTGCTTCAAGGAGCCCCCTAAAGGCACCTTTCAGTCTTAGCGAGTGAGAGGGGCTGGAGGGTCATGGAAGGGAGGAGGGCTAAAGATGTCCTCACTCTAATAACATGCAAATATGCTGTATGGGTTCAAGTTGTGTGTGCCTGTGACTTCCTCTCTACAAATCTTACCAAATTCTCACTTACCCAGACAATCTTTTACGGAAACACACACACACACACACAGATACACACACACCTTCTCCCCTCTCGTGCTAGCAGAGTTTTTTTTTTCTAGGCTCAGGAAATAAGGAGAGGAGGAGAGAGCAGAGCTGAGCTCCCTGGCAGCCCTCTCCTGGAACCTCAGTCTGAACCTGCCTAACCAGGGCACAGCCTGCCAGACACACACATACATACACACACACACACACACACACACAGCCTGGACCAGGCAGTCTGCCTGATGCATACACACACACACACACTCATGCACTTGAGATGAGACAGGAGTATGACTTGTGAACTCATGAGTGTGCCAGCGAGTGCCTGCTTTTTCTTTTTCACAAATACTTGAGGACAAACAGTGTGTGTGTGAGAACGCAGCTCGACCCCCTCCCCCTGTTTGTTCTAGCTATCGTAAAAGCGTCTTTAGGGCCGTCGTGTGAAGCATGGCAGCAAGAGGTGAAGTGTGGGCCCATCTGCCAGTGGGCTGCTTAAGGCTGCGTTCGAGATGGGCTGTTTAAGGCTGCGTTCGAGATGGGCTGTTTAAGGCTGCGTTCGAGATGGGCCGTTTAAGGCTGCGTTCGAGATGGGCTGTTTAAGGCTGCGTTCGAGATGGGCTGTTTAAGGCTGCGTTCAGAGACGGCAGTGTGCCGGGCTGGGCCTGTTGGTGCAGATGTATCATTGTGTCAGGGTGACGCAAGGTGATTGTGTCAGCCGTGAGGAGGCCTGTTGGGGGTCTCTCTCTGGACCAGGGAGGTGGCAGGGGGGGCAGAGGATCCGGACGCTCTGCTAACAATGATCTGTCACTTCCTTTGGCTTCTCACCCTGTGTGTGTGTTAGTGTGTGTGTGTGTTTGTGTGTGTGTGTAGAACTGTGAGTTAGTCTTCGTTCACACACCCTGTACAGTGGGGTCACAATATTTGAATAAAAAAAAAAAGTCACATATTTTTTATTAATCGAAAGCATTGAAAAAGTAGTAAGTGATGATAAAATTAAAGAATATATTTTTGTTTTCTTCTTCATTACATTAGATGATAAAAAAGGGTTTAGGCGACTGAATAATCCTATCGAACAATTCCTTTACTGTCTTGCACACATCTTCAAGGTGAAAGCTATGTTGTTTTACCCCAATGTACAGCACCTCTAATGCTTGCCCTAGTTATCTCAGTCTCAGAGAGAGGGGGGGGGGGGGGGGGGTCAAGGAGGTGCCATTGAATGCGTGTCAGATGTAAATTCTTAAGGTTAATACCTGAATGAAGCTCAGGCTTAGTTCTCTTCTGTCTTCTGCAAACATGTTTGGATGAGTGCCCACTTCCCCCTCCTCTCTGCACTTCACTTCTGCCCTCTGTTCAGGGACTTGGGGCAGTGTGTGTGTGTGTGTGTGCCACCCCCATACCCCCCTCTCCAGGGGCCAGCAGGGGCTCCATAACAAGCGAATACTAACAGATTCTGCCTGTAAGACAAATAATGGCTCATCTTAGAAAAACAAAAGGAGAACTCCACTATCTGAGCAAATTTGTGGCCAACCTGAAAGAGCCCTCCTTTGTGAGCCGGGGCATCTGAAGACTAATCTTTTTTTCTCATGCAAAGTGCGCTGGTTTAAAAGCTGGGCCTCGGATAGAGAGGGGGCTGTGTTTAAACAATACTCCACAGGGAGTGAGGAACAGGGAGGGGAGAGAGGGGAGGGAGGGATGGGGAGCAGAGAAGGAGGGGAGGGGATGAGGGGATTCCTCTCCTTTGGTCCTCAGACAAAGCCTAGTTCCTTTCAGGGTTGGGGGCCAGGGGGGCGGGGGGCTGAGTTCCCTGAAAAAGGGGGACTCCAGCCGTTTTTAATGAGGGTCTCTTATCATAGCTTCCCTACCTGCATAGCTTGACTGGGCCCTCCACTACAGTGGCAGAGGTAAGCAACCTGGGCCCTCCACTACAGTGGCAGAGGTAAGCAACCTGGGCCCTCCACTACAGTGACAGAGCTATGCTTTAAAAAAAGCATATGCCTTGAAATCTGTAGAGAAACAGAAATCTCAATGTGTATACAGGGCCTAAATCATCTCTAGCTATCCCACCAGTCCGACTTGTGTTTTTATTACGAGGGGTTTATATGCTTTGAAAATATATCTTATTCATGAAGATGGCGAGCGCGAAGTTCCCAAAGAATTCATTTTGTTCCCTCAGAAGCGACTTTGCAGGTCGCAGCCGTCTCCTGGTGGAAGGCGAGCATGTCGCGCCGGGCTGTAAGCTTCCCTCAGTGGGCAGGAAAGCACGAAGGGTTCCATTTGTCAAAGGTGCTGTAGTATTTTCCTTTTTTTTTTTTTTTTCAACACTTTCTCGTCTCGGGCCCAAACTCATTGTCTGAACGTAGGCAGGGCATTAGTCACCTCAGAACACTGTGGAAGCCCTGAGGGCTGGGGAACACAGCTTTGAGACTGAAGGAGAGTTGGAGGGAGAGAAAGAGAGAGAGAGAGAGGAAGAGGGGGAGAGAGACAGAGAGAGAGAGAGAGAGAGAGAGAGAGAGAGAGAGAGAGAGAGAGAGGGGGAAGAGATAGGGAAAGTGAGAGTGCAGGGGAGAAAAAGTGAAGAGAGTGGAAGGCAGAGAGGGAGCGAAACGGAGAGACTGGGGAGAGAGAGAATGAGGGAAAACCGACAAAAAAAGGGGGTGAATAAAAACGGAGAAAAGAAGGGAAGGAACGTGTGTGTGGGAGAGCAGGATAGAGGGAGAGAGAGAGCAAGTGTGTGTGGAGAGTGAGAAAGAGAGAGAGAGAGAGAGACTTAAAGGAGTAGAGACTAGAGGTTCTCCTGAGGGCTCTGTATGTAAGCCCCTGTCTACCCCCCAAAGCTGCTTTCACAAAGAGATTTACAAGACAGGTCTCCGGTGTGCATTGCCGCCCTGCATCATGAGGGTTTGGGTGTGTGTGTGTGTGTGCACGTGAGTGTGTGTATGTAAGAGAGATAATGTTTCAAAGAGTGTGTGGATGTGGATGTGTTTTCCATGGCAAACTAAGCTTTGACATGTCAGTATTTTTTCTCCTTTGTATCTTTGCCAGAAAGTGAAACTGGTCCGTTTGGGTCAGTGCTCACAAAACGCCAGAGTGTGCAGAGAATAACATCTATCCAGGGGTTGGAAGACCTTTGGTGTGTGTGTGCGTGCATACGTATGCATGTGAATGTGTGTGTGTGACGTCTGTGATTTGTGTGTGTCTGTGAAAGCGTGTGGATGTGCTTTCCAAATTCACACACACACACAAGAGATCTTTTTAGCTTTTGGAATTATTTATAAAGCCAGGCTGACTTTAGTGTGGCGCTCCAAGTTCCTGTCTCCTTCTATTACTGTGTATGACTCTACCTGCGTTCCCCCTGCTCCTCAAACAGCAGCCCTGCTGCCCTGTCAAACCCGGCAGTCTGACGCCCGCTTCACCTAATGCGGTGACGAGCACCCGTTGAATCTTGCAAATGGTAGTGTTAAAACCTTTTTCCGAATGGACAGAATAAATGCGACTCCGTTCTAAAACTGCTTCAAGCAGCTGTTTCGGTCCAGTAGTGTCTGCTCATCGATCTGATCTCTGCTTCTTGATCCACTCTCAGCTCCTTGGGTTTCTGCACACCAGTGTGGGCCTCAGTGGGTTTGAGATGTTCTATGTTAATCATGCCTTTATTGAAACAAGCTGGGATGTGATTAGAGATATGAACAGAGAGCTAGCCCAGTCCCCACCAGCTCCCCTCTGGCAGAGAGATCAATGCAAACTGGCTAACACAGGCTAATAAGCCATTAGCACACACCTAGCAGAGCAGATTTACATACATTGACCGCTGGACTAATAAAGCAAGTTCTAGAGGTGCCAGGTATTGTGCTTACCCTGGGTGCTTGTGGCTGAGTATGTAAGTGTTTTAATGCATTTGATAGTGTGCGGAAGAGAGATATAGAGGATAGAATGTGTGGGTGTGGGTGTCATAGAGAGAAAGAGAAAGAGAGAGAGATATGGATGTGTGTGTGATGTAATGTGTGTGTGTGTGTGTCTGATGTGTGAGTGGGAGAACTCTCCTCTGTGACTGCCTGTTCTGTGTGAAAGGTGCCAGATTGTGTAGCTGGGAGCCAGACTGTCTCTGCCTGTCAGAAGAGAGAGAGCAACAGAGAGAGAGCGAGAAAGAGAGAGAAAGAGAGAGAGGCATAGAGAGAGAGGGATAAAAGAGAGAGAGAGGGATATAGAGAGAGAGATATAGAGAGAGAGAGGGATAAAGAGAGAGAGAGGGATAGAGAGAGAGAGATAGAGAGAGAGAGAACGGGAAAGAGGGAGGGGGATGATTACAGTACATGGTTCCTCTGATCTGATTCATCACTAACTGTCTCCCCTGCACAGAGTGAACTTATTATCCCTGCCTGAACCTCTGTGCTGGAGACAGCTGCTCGCCATGTTTCCCAATTAACCCCAGGCTCTCATTTTACACTCCAATTAAGGCCTCCTCCTCCTCTCCTCCTCCTCCTCTCATCCTCCTCCACCTCTCAATCTCTCGGCCTTCTTTCCTCCTTCTCCTTTCTTCATCTCCTCCACCTCTCTTCCACCTCCCCTCCTCGTGTCTTGTTATATTTGTTTTTTGTTATGTGCGTCGGGGGTGGCAGTGTCCGTGCCAGCAAGGAGGAAGTCCACGCGTCCAGGCAGCGAGGGGACGAGTGATGGTTTAGGACTCATCCTAAGTGACGTCTTTACGGCCCCTGATTTATCCCGAGCTGGTACTCAAGCAGCTGCAAGACGTAAACACACCCAGATGCTGAGGCGTCCTGGCTGGGTCCTGAAAGCCCGAGGCGACCCGGCCTATGCCTGAGTAATAACAGTCCTTCTCTGTCGGCCATCTTGTGTCTGTTTGTCTTTTGGAGTTTATGAGAAGTTTTGCTGCGCACTTGGCCAGGCTGTGAGGTTTATGATAACTCCTTTCACTGTTACTACAGTATATCACCTGGTCGGTATGGGATTTTGGCCAGTGGTGTACTGTCTTACCTGGCTGCAAGAGAGTCTAGCTAGCTGTCAACATATTCAGTCTTGACTGTATGTCAGTATTCAACAGGGTGTGTTTTTGTGATGCATGAGTTGAGTAGAGAGACTTGCATGTGTTTGTGTGTGTGTGAGAGAGTTAGAAAGAGAGAGAGTTAGAGAGAGAGAAAGTTAGAGATAGAGAGACCCCTCTGTTGCTGTGGAAGTAGAGAGGCCTCAACGTCACCTATCCTTCTAAGGGTTTGTGCGTGTGTTTGTGAGTGAAGTGTGCGCATGTCTGTGCATGTGGGGATGTATGTGACTGTGTGTGCCTCAGTGTGTGTGTGTGTGTGTGTGTGTGTGTACATGCAGGTAATGGTGGGGGCCTGGGTCGGGGGTGTCTGTGGTTGAAATTGAAGTGAAAGAGAAGTGTCGGGTGAGCTGTCAGAGAGCTGGGAGTCTCCTGAACAGACTGAGCTTCATCTTACTTTCATACCTCACTGCCTCTATCTTATATCACAACCTTTACTGAGTAGCACTCCATGTATAGTGTACCATACTACCTTCGCTAGCTGACCATACTTAAGGAATATAGTGTAGTGTGCTACTTCACTGGCTAACCATTCTCAGTACTGGTTACTGACTAGTTGCATCTTGGGTAGTTGGAACACACGGATTTCCGGATGAAATGGCAGCTCCTCGTCATGGCGTTTTATCAGTTTGTTTCATGGTGCCTTCGGTGGAGGATCCGTAACTCAGCTGCCTCATGAAGTCCCAACCCCTTCCTCCCCAAGGTCTAGCTCCCCCGTCCATCGCTGACAGCTCAGCGCTGGTACGCAGGTCCAAGCCCAGTTCCCCGGCCCTGCCAAGACCTTCCAGGTGTTTCTCAGCCCTGGCCTGGCTGTGTGCACCTGAACTGCAGAACAGAAGATAAAAATAAATAATATTCTGACGCTCCAGAATCTTCTGTATGACTCCAACCGTTGGAAGTGCTCCCACCTCACACAGGAAGAGGAGTATTAGGGGCCATGCTGCTCCTTCATCTTCATTGACGTCCTCCCCTCCTCTTCTTCATCCTCTACATCCTCTGCCCCCTCCTCCTCACTCCCTATCGCAACACATTTCAGAACAGCTCCTGTTTAGCCCTGACGTGAAGGCATTCCTTTGCTATTTTTTGTGTGATTTGCTTGATTTAAATCTCCCCCTTCCTCCCCCCCCCTCCTCCATCCCTTCCTATCCTCTTTTCCTTTCCCTCCCTCCCTCCCTCCTCCCCCCTTTGCCCCCTTTCCCCCTTCCACTCTTCCTCTATCACCGGAGAGCCAAACATCGGGACAACTTCATCTTATCCAATTTACCCCCCTCCCTCCCTCCATCCCCTCCACCCCCCTCTTAATACGGTTTACATGGCACGGTCGCGAGGGCCCGGACAGGAATTAATAAGAACCAATAAAGCGGGCCGGCGGGGCATCTTGCCGAGTCTTTAAGTAAACATTATGACTTGTTGAGGGAGGCTTCAGGGGCCAGTGGTTGATGAATGGCTGCCTGGCTCGGGGAGGGCTAATTTCTCACTTAGTCGTCCTGATGGGCCCAGCTAATAGGGGCTGCTTTGCCTGGCTGATTGTCTGCTGGGTTTGTTATTGTGTATTATCACGCTGCCCCCTGGCTGTTAGTTCCACACGGCCTCAGAGAGATGATGGCTCAGCCTCCATTAATCACCCTCTGTCTCAGCCTCGGCCTCAGCCTCTGAGAGAGAAAGAGGGAGTGAGCGAGCGAGCGAGAGGGAAAGGGAGAGAGGGGGAGAGAGGTGAAGCCGCGGAATTGAGAGGATTCGATAGGAGGATCACTTAGCTGTAACTTAGCATGTCTGGACAGTCGTTGGGAACCTCATCTCTTTCACAGGTACTGAACCTTGTCTCAGGTGACAACATTTGGTCAGAACGCCACTGTAAGTCTGTTGATATGCTAAAGTCCTGCTGTATAGGCAGTAAGGGAGAAAGAGAGAGGAAGGGATGAAGGGAGGAATCGAGAGAGAGTAAGAGATGTGTTCTCTGCTCCCCAGGGCCATACATGAGGAGACCCTGTCAAAGTCTTAGCTGTTCCCTCTACCACTCTGCTAGCATCCCTGTCCTTGATCCCTCTGTGAGCCATGCGTAAGTGTGTGTGAGAGACAAAGAGACTGTGTGTGTGTGTGGGTGTGGGTGTATAGGTGTGTGGGTGTGTTTTCATCAGCAAAGGTATTTTTCTGCTTCCGCTCATCCCCTCCCTGGAGCCCCTTCTCTCCTTCAAGCTGCGCTCACTCTCACACATGTACACACACACACACACACACAGAAGGGCGTATACAGTATGATGTACATACACACACACACACACACACATGCACCAAAGCAAAAGAAAAAGCTACTCAGCTGCCCTGACAAAAAACACACTCACTCACTCACCTCCTTTCAAACAGCACAATATCATGCACCCAGGAGAGCCAGATAGACAACTAGGTGTGTTTGCGATGGAGTCTTGCTGTGTGCTCCCCAAACAGTAGAAGTGTATGAAGTGCGTCTCTTTCCAGTGAGACGGGAGAGGAAGGACACAGTGCTCAAACAGGATCCAGTCACGGTGACTGCTGCTCTCTGCACGTCCATCCTCTGGTTTGGTTCCGACCACTTCTATGTGCAGCGTTGTACGCTCCTAAAAACCCAACAACTGCACCACCCACCCCACTAACACCCGCCATTTTAGTTCCTTGCCCAAATAACAACAGCACAGTGTTGATACTTGTGGAAAAAATGACTCGCAAGCCATCCCCAGCCCTCCCCTCTTCCCAGGCCACAGGCCAGCCGTGAAATCCTGAGGTTGGGAACTTCTCCGCGATGGATTTGAACCATCAACCATCTGGTGTTGCTTCAGATCACCTGAACCCTGGCTCCCCTCTCTGGGTCTCACAAGGCCCTAGTCTCAGACCAGATCGGAACCACTTACATTGATCACTCCCCGGTATTTGACAGTAATTGAGTTGGGTTTGATTTGACACACAGCTGGCACTTGCGGTACTCAGTCGTCTGTTGTCGTCTGACTCGTTGTACCGGGGAGGATAAATCAAGTGCACCTCAGTGCTTTTGACAGGAGGCTCTGTCTCCAACCCCAGCTCTGTCCAAGCAGCGCTGAAATCTGTTTTATTGTTACATTCAGCTGATCTCATGCAGAGGTTAGCCCCCCCCCCCCCCCCCCCTGACAAGCCTCTCCATGCCCCCTCAGTGTTTTAGTTATTCCAGCTGTGAGAGAGCTCTTAATGTTGTTGGCATAGCTGCAGAAACACATAACACAAACGTACAATACACACAAAGATATGCTGGCATGCAGACGCACATACACACACGCACTCTCTCTCACTCACACACACACACACACTTTCACACTCAATCGCTTTTTCTTTCTCCCTCTCTCTCTTCCCCCCTCTTTCTTCATTCAACTCTCTATCCTTCTGTCTATCCGCTCTATTTCCATTTATCCCACTTTTTCTTGCAATCTCCCTCAACTGCTCTTCCCATACCCTCGTTCCCCCCCTTTCTCCTCTCCCCCTCTCTTCCTCACCTCTCTCTCCCCCTCTCTTCCTCACCTCTCTCTCTCTCTTCCTCTCTTCCTCCTGTGCCTCTGTGTTCTGCTGTGTTTGTGCAGTGTTGATAAGCGTCAGATAGTGGATCTCGGTGGTCGCTGATGTAATGATGATGAATGCTGCTGTGCCTCCAGACTCCCCCCTCTGGGAGCCCCCCCCACCCCCGCCCCCGCCCCCCTCTGGCCCCCTGGTCCCCCAGCCCAGCTCAGCCCCCCTAATGAAATGAACACAAATACAGTACCCCCTCAGAGAAAAGGGGGGGATGTGGAGGCCTGCAAATCTAAAACGACACTTCTAGATGTTATAGAGAAATCTCCCATTGTGTGTGTGTGTGTGTGTGGGAGTGTAAGGTTGGAAGTACACCCTCAGCATTTTAGCAAAACTTTTTAGGTTGTGTTCTTTTTTTCTTTCTATGTTAATTTAAGACAACAATCGATTGTGATGATGTTGATATTTTCCATTATGGTTTTCTTAAGCAGGTAGTGAAACCCCCCTCCTATTTTCTAAAGCATTGCTTTTGGCTAGTGGTTCAACCTAGTGAGAGAGGAAAAGAGTGATTTTTCTTTATCAAAGGCAAGAAGTTTATTTTCATGTTTGACTTTGATGTGCACCATTTGTAGATGACTTTCAACTATGTGCCTTTGTCAACAGAGCGTATAATTTATGTTAAATTGATTTGCTTAATGTGCTTATAAAATAGGAATGTTTTTTTTCTTCTTACCAACAGTGTGAATTGTGGTATTTTAAACCTGTTTAATCGCCTTCCTTCCTTCTCTGTGTGAAGGGATTACAGTTGCACACAAATAAAGATGCCCCCTTTCACTCCCCATTGCCTAATTGAGTGTGGGACAGTCATTTCAAGGAATAAACATTAATATGAAATTTACATTTATTTTGGGTAACAACTGGATCCGATGCATGGTTTTCTAATTCGCCTGTATTGTGTGAGGCTTACTGCGTGTTCAAACAGCAGGCCCTGCATGGTTCTCTGAAACGGGCAGAGACAGACCTGGATTCCTGTCATGTCTCAGGCAGACAGTTAGCGAGCTAGATCTGATTTCCTTCTGTCTCAAGTGAATTAGGGTTTCTGCGCCACAGTTAAGGTTCAGGGCAGTGGCGGGACAAGGATACCCTTTTACAAATAACTGTAAGAGACTAGCATTTCTTGGCTGAGATTGTAATCGAAAATAAGCCTTTGTAACTATTGTTAACCCACTGTCTGTATGTACGTATGTAAAGATACTTCAGAAGTTCCTGAAAGTGCCTGAAAGACAGGATGAAAAAGACAGAGAGATCGAAAGTAAAGAAGTCGTAAAGAAAGAGTTTTAGAGAGACAGAAGCAATGACAGAACAGTAATAGAGAGAGAGAGAGAAAGTGCAAGGTTGTCTGTTTGCTGGGATAATAGAGTGAGAGAGTGAGAGAGAGAGGAAGGGAGAGATGAACACCTGCAGGACTGGGTCCTGGCGTCCAGGTCAGATGGATTATGGGTGAAAGGGTCCTGTGTTTAATTGCTGCTGTGGAGCGCTGCTCTGCCTGAGGAACACAAAGGGCCACTTCGCCACGCCTCACTGGCCAGGAGCCACGAATATTTGCTCTCCAACGGAATGTTTATGCCCTGGCTTTCTGCTCATCCCTCCTACCGCCCCCCCCCCCCCCCACACACACACACTTCTATCCCCTCATCTTATTCTCCTTTATCTCTCCCTCATTCTTTCTCATTCCCCCCTCTCCACCATTCTGTCTTTTATTTCTCTCTTCTCTGACTCACCTAGGGGGTGCTGGGAGGTTTGGGGGCTCAAACGTGCACACACACACACACACACCTACACACACACACACACATGCATAGATACACACACACATACAGACACAGAGGCTGTGGCCTAGTCTTCAATGGATGAATAAAAGCAGTTGCTCTCTCCTCCTTTTTTCTCTCTCTCTCTCTCTCTCTCTCTCTCTCTCTCTCTCTCTCTCTCTCTCTCTCTCTCTCTCTCTCTCTGTCTCTCTCTCTGTCTCTCTCTCTCTCTCTGTATCTCTCTCTCTTGCAGAGTTCAATTGTCAGAACGGTGTAGCATGTAATTGTGAGAGGGGAGGATACAAAGTCTGACTCTGGGGCTCTTTTGTCTGATGTGCTCTCTGCAGAGACAGACTGTCAGACCAGGAGCCCCTCACGTTTACGTTTCTATGGTTGCAGGGCCCATGAAAGCCAACAAGCGCCTCGCAGTTCCCCCCGCCCTGGACCCCAATCGATAGCGAGCTCAGGAACTCTCACACACATGGACACACACACGTACTGACTGACTGTAGTTATTGCTACCTGAAGAAAGACCGAAAATGAAGTATTCATCTTATATGAAAACGCGCACACACACACACACACACACATCAGTGATTCTATCAGTGCATTGTTGGGAGAAATGTGCTTAGTTCTGGAGTGACGGTTACACGTGTATTCATGTGGGAGTGATTAGAGGAAGAGCTCTTGTTTAATTCTGTTTTGATTGGTTGGGGAGTAATTGCCCTGTTGTTTTCTTTGGGGTGGGGGGGTGGGGGGGGGCGGGGGCTAACCAGGAATTGCTTCCAGATGTTTGTGTCAGGAGAGAGAAGTAGACGGACAGACTGGCTTTTAAGAAGGTTGGAAAAATAACAAAAAACAAAGCACACTGTGTTTGTGTGAAGTCTCAAGTCTCCCCCCTCCCTGTAGAACCCCCCCAATAACCCCCCTCCCCTCCAGCTGCCCCCACCCCTCCTCTGAGTGTTGGAATCACCCCCCCCCCTTCCCCCCCACGAGGACCAGTTTCTGGATTGAAGTAGGATTGTTAGCTAAGATATTGTGAGGTAATGAGACTTTATTTCAGAGCAAAACTCTTTCTCAGACTAAATATTTCCAGTGATTACCCCAGAATGGTGGAGCGGTGGAAGATGTCTACGTGAGCTCTAAGTACAGGACACGCAATAAACTTGCCTTCGTTTTTCTAAGTGTGGGTGAGGTACAGTTTTAGGATTGATGGGTAAATGTATAGTTTGCCTGTTGAGTGCAGTGTATATACTGTATGTGTGGGTGTGGTGTACAGCCTGAGATAATGGCAGAGTTGTCTGTAGTTTGTCAATGAGTGGGTGCAGTATATGGCCTGTGTAGAGATCACAATTCTCCATGACCAGACTCACTCAGAGCAGCCAGTCTAGTAAGTTGAGCCCAGAGCAGTAGACCCTCTAGAAAAATGGACTGAACCTCTGAGATCTCAGAGACAGCGTTGGACCTCTTTGAGAAGAGAAACCATGATATTCCTTTCTGGACCTTCACACATCCTCAATTTCAGGATTGTGAGTGTGTCTCTCTGCAGAACACTCCCACAAGTTCTACTCTCTCTGTCTGGGATTCTCAGTACAGCCTTCTCTTTAAAATAGATATAGAAAATAGAAAAGGCTTGTTCAAAACACACTCCCCCCCCCCACGTTTTCTGAAAGAGCGTAAAGTTGATGGCGTCCCAGTTAAGAATGAAGTGAGAAGTGATGAATCTTCAGCTGTCTGGATGTGTGGGGTGGAGTTCTCAGAGTGATCGGGGTGATGGATAGAACTCTGTCATGTTATTACGACTAGGTCAACTGGGAGGCTACAGGAAGATCAAACATAAAAGTTATGAGTTCCAATAAACAACGGCGGTCTGCCATATTGACCCCCGCTGTCTGTTCTGGGGCGCAGGGCCAATGGGGATTGGTGGGAAGGATCATGATCCTCCTGACTGAAAAGATCAGAGGTCGTCCGCATTGAAGCATCTGTTGTGTGGGATTGTTTTCTTAAAGCTTCCAGACGATTTTAGGGCCCTAATTGGTTCATGACGGGTTCTCATGAAAATGATAATGTATCTGATAGGCATGTTGATTAAGTTAGAAAAGGAATGTTGACCTTTTTGTTAAAAAAATAAGATTGGTAGACTGTTGGTGGTTCTTATTTTTATTGACAACTTTGTACCCCACACTGAAAACCAGGAAGAGGAAGAGAGTTTATGTAGAGGGTACAATGTTACGGTTTTTCATGTTCAGTCGCATGACAAGGTGCTCACCTGTCCCCCCCCCCCCCCCTCATCCCCCCTCCCTCCTCCTCCCTCTCTTCCTCACCCAGGTGTCCTCTCCATGAGGTGCTGAGGAATGAGCAGTCGCCATGGAAACCCAGTCCCAGGCCAGTTCCGCAGTTGAGAAGAAGAAGAGGACGGACACCGTCGTGGCAACCAAGGGCTCGTCGACGCGCGCGCGACATCAGCGAGAAGGCGGTGGCCTCTAGCACCCACATCCAACGGTACGGGCTCGATCCATTGATTGTTTTATTGACTGATTTGATGGTTTGATTTGACATAATCGGGTAAAAGACAGCATGACAGGATGCCCCGTTCCCAGAGGTCTTGTTCATACTGAGAAAGTTGATTATCAAGGTCTGGATGGTGAGGATACTAAGGTATTGTAAGATACCGAAGGTATTTTACCGTCCCAACGTGTTTGTATGGAGCAGCCCTGTTATCAGTGGATCTAGAATGTTCCTTCAGTGCTCTGTGATGATCCAGCGTTTGCAGTGAGCCCAGCTCCTGGTGAGGAGCTGGGACGCGTGTCGAGTCCATGTCTTGAACACGCAGGGAAACAAGCTCCGTCTTCATTAGGGCTGTCATCGTTCAGTCTGCCAGGTCCGGGGTGAACAGGGAGAATATTAGATAACAAAATACGATATTTCAGAGGTGGGGGTTGGGAGGACCAGACGCAAAGTCATAATAAACTGCCAGGAGAAATGGCGGTGACTTAAGCTGCAGCTGGACTCATTAGAAAGATCCAGAAGATGGAGGTGGTTGGAGACGTCGGAGGGAGGGGAGGAGGTGGAGGAGGAAGATGGAGGTGCAGAGTAGGAGGGAGGCGTAGTTATGCCTGGGGGTGGGGGTGGGGTGCGGGGGTGGGTGGGTGGGTGGGGGGGGGCGGGGAGGGTTTTTGGTCCAGACGGAACTCTGTCACCCCGGGTTTCCGCTGGCTTTTGAAGGATGTCAAATGTTATGGCCGGCAGGTCGGAGGCGAGGGACTTTCAGAGACGCCAGGATGGGGGTCAGCGCGTTGGCGTGTCGGCGGCTGCCACTGTCTCGCCACAGGGGTCGGAGAACAGGATGTATATGGTCTGGTGGGGGGTTCTGGGTAGGGAGAATGCGTCCTGATGCATCTTGGGAATATGCCTAACTCTAGCTGGCCTAATCCCTCACTTCCAGATGGCCAGCACAGTTTCATTAATTAAAGGAGGAAGAAAAGAGAGAGAGAAAGAGAGAGAAAGAGAAAAAAAAGTTTTATGCTGCGGAAAAAGCATGGATGCAATTTGGCTGATGATTGCGGGTTTTTCTTTGTAATGTGCTGGTAATTACTCCTCTAAATTGCCTAAAGTTTGTCCTGGGAACATGTCCCTGCAATCACCCTAACCTGAGGCTGTCACGATAGGGGACACACTGCAGCTCAAAGGAGAAGTACCCACAGAATGACGGATGGCCAATGATGTATGGAGAGAGGGAGAGAAGGACACGTAGTTTTCATGGCAAAAGGGTTCTTAAAAATGTCTCCTTTCTTTCTTTCTTTCTTTCTCTCTCTCTCTCTCTCTCTCTCTCTCTCTCTCTCTCTCTCTCTCTCTCTCTCTCTCTCTCTCTCTCTCTCTCTCTCTCTCTCTCTCTCTCTCTCTGCTCTCTCTCTCTCTTGTCTCTCTCTCTTGTCTCCTCTCTGTCTCTCTCTCTCTCGCTCTCTCTTTCTCCTGAATCATAAGATAGCTTACACATTCTTTGTGTGGTTATAATCACAGTACATTCCCCCAGTCTCCCCAGAACTCATAACCTCCTATCAGGTGTAACCCAACACCCCCCTGAACTTTAACCCCCCGCGCCCCTCACCCCCTCCCCCTCGCCCCTTGCCTGTCCACTCCACACAAAACAAAAGCTAATTGTAAGCGGCTGTGTGGATGCCTGGGCCTGCCGACAACTCTCTCCTCAGGAAGGCCGTGTGGAGAAGTATGAATGTGTCTCCCTCCTCATCGCATGGAGCCCTGGTCCCTGCTCCTGGCCCAGGGAAACCCCTCAGGTCTCCCCTGTACAGCAGTATGCTACCATGTGGCTCCACCCTGTGTACCATTCACCCTCCGGGACCCTCTCCAGCCCTGGACAGCTCTAAAGAGACCACTGTGCCCCAACAATGTTCTGGTTGGTGTTCTTAAGGATGTGGGGGTGTAGTGGAGGATGGGGCTGGGGGGGGCAATGGGGGGGGTTATTGGGGGGGGAGAGGTGCACCCTTACTACCCCCACCATCGTCCTTTTCCAGGCAGGTGGACCACAAAGTCTCCTGATTCTTTTGTTGCTTTAGGAACAAGAAAAAAAAAGATGTCCGTGCTCTTTGGCTGAATAAATCCTCTCGTCATGGGATAATTTGCTAATAAAAATGAGAAAGGAGAGGAGGGGGCTAGGGTGGTGTGTGTGTACTGTGTGGGGAAGGAGGCGTGTGTGTGTGTGTGTGTGGGGGGGGGGGGCGGGGGGGGGGGGGGGGGAGGGGGGGGGGAGGGGGGGGGAGGGGGGGGGGGGTGAGGGGGGCGAAGACCCCGGCAATAGATTGAAGAGAAAAAAAGGAAAACGGTTTCTGGTTGGCCGCCCCCTCGGAGTTGTTGGCATTGTGGGTGCTGCTGATTTGTGGAAAGAGATTTGAGGGGAAGACAGGAGGAAGAGAGCTCTGCTGGTTCCCCTGCAAGCCGTTGACACCAATCAAGCACAGAGTATTGTTCAAATACTGATCCACCTGTGTCTGTGAGCAGACCAGGTTAGGAAGGAGTGTGGAACCTCTTAGCTGGCCGGGATAGACAGGGGCTCAAACAGGGTCTCGCTAGCACACAGGCTCACAAGTCTGGAGGGCTCGCTAATGTCCTGTCCTCCTGTGCGTCACCACACACAAACCCCCGCTGCAAACGCAGGGCGTCACTAAAGTGTTTAGGAGGAAAAAGGAGCGCTTGACTGCTTTGAAAAAAGAAAGAATCTTTTGAGGGGGAAAGAGACAGAAGTGAAGGAGAGAAGGGGAAGACAGCGTGAGGAGGGAGAGAGAGAGAGGAAGAGAGATCCCTTCTTCTTCTTAGGCAGGCATTTAAATGATCAATTGTTAAGAGAGGGGGGATGTCATCTGACAGACATGAAGTCCCCGTTACACCAGCGAAGAGGGAAAGTCATTTACAGATACGCTGTCCCGGCCATCTTTGTGGCGCCCAGATAAGGTTTCATTTCAGAAACGGATCGGAGACATTTTCACTTACGGCCCACAATTCTGGGACACACTGTGATAACAGCTTGTGGACCCTAATTGAAAATGGGTTTCAAAATGGATTTTCACTTTTCTTCACCCCCTTCACACCCCCTCCTCTCCTCGCTCATGGCCTCCCTCATCCTCCCCATCAACAAAACCCTCCTCACCCCACCCCCCCCCCTACCCTGCTCCATCACTTCTCCCCCCAGAGCTCTGTTGTCGTTCTTGTGTATTGGGAGTGTGTGTGTGTGTGGTGTATGTGTGTGTGTGTGTGTGTGTGTGTGGGACAGAATGTAGGGACACAACAAAGTGTATGTGTGTGTGTGTGTGTGGGGAGCGGGGGTTGGTAATGGAGGGACATACAGGGACAAAGTGAGTGTGGTGTGTGTGTGTGTGAGAGGGAAGGAGGGGGGGTCTTTTGCTCTACGTGTGGAAATGGAGTGTTGTGAGCGCATCATCTCTCAGCCCCCCGTCAGCCCGCTGACAGCCGTGTGATCCGTCTTATTAATGAAACATTGATCACATGATGGGACTCATAATCAACTGTTTCTCCACTGAGTCCTGCCCCCTTCCCTCCCTCCCCCTCCTGCCTCCTCCCTCCTCCCGCTTCCACCTCCCTTCTCCACTCATCAACATTGGTTGTGTTTTTTTTGGGGTCCATTTCTTCTCATCCTTTTTTCTCCTCCATCCATATATGAACTGCTCCGGCAGTTTGATCATTTTCTTTTACCAAATGAAGAAAAGAAATGGTGTGTACTTCAGGAGAGTCCAAGATAAATATATAATGTGGGCCAGGACACTGAACTACTGATGAAGCTAGATGGCATCTGTGGATGAAGGTGGGAGGCAGGGGGAAATAAGGGGAGG